>NC_133336.1:88190370-88490370 GCF_042186555.1 Aquarana catesbeiana
TTTCCATCGGAAAATCAGACTGTGTGTATAGGGCATTAGACTCACAACTGCTATGTAATGGTTTAGATGAAAAGGAATGTTCCTGCTAATTCATTACTGCTGTGTGTGTTAATGTAGTTTGTGCGCTGCCTTTTTTGGCATGTTTATTAATTTTGTTTGTTTTTGCTTATGATAATCCTGCCATTTCATTTTTTAGGGGTTTGGGGTGAGGACTTCTGGTCACCACAATGGTTTGTCATGGTTATTTGCTTGATTTGTATCCCTGCTTGTAAAAATCGAGTTATTACTGTATTAATAACTATATTTCAATAATTCATATTGATGAGAAAAGTTCCAAGAAAAATCTGTTAAGTTCTCGTGTAAAACCTCCAAAATTGATTTAATGATCAATTAGCAAAATGTTACAAAAACAATGTCAAAATGTAGAATACAAAAATAGATTATTCTTAAAATCAAGTTTAAATCAGATATGTCTGTGTGTATATCTTGAGATCTGTGTGTGTGTGTCTTGATGGAGAGCTGCAGTGCATCTGTCTTCTCCCCACAGCCTGTCTGTACTCCTTCAATTAACCCCCCACCTTTTTCCATAGAGGCTGGCTTAAAAAAGGTTCGTTATAGTCCCATAGAAAAGACCGCGAAATTTGAATTACTCCTTCCAACATTCCTAAGGGTGGGGCTATGAACTAAGTGAGAAAAGCTATCTTTTAAGAATCATTTAACTTACAATATATACATTTCCTTTAAACATATAAAATCCTACATATCAGTATACATATATGTAAAATGCAGTGTTCTTATTAATATCCTAATCAAGAAATATAACAATGTAAAGAAACAGCTTATTCTTAACATACTGGAACTTTATGTCTTTGTAAAAGGTTGTAACTTTACCTCTTACGATGGGGGAGGTGAAATGGTCTACACTAAATTGTATCCATATGTGAGATGAATCTCTCCCAAGAAATGCATACAAAGCCTATACCAGCATAAACTTATATGAGTATAAAAACCTATATAACTTCACCTTTTCCATACACAGAAGATATATTTATTTATATATATAATTCAATTATCACAAGAACTCAACCATTCATAAATTCTGATATTCTAACATTTCCCTCTCAAAATGATTGATTTATCCAATCTTATCATTTTAAATCTATATAAATCTGAATCTAACTCTAAATCCATTTATACCTCAAACGCATCACATTTGTATTCATTCATCCTCAAAGAACTTAAGATAATTGACGTAAATATATATTTTCAAATTTGATTCTATATAAGGAAAAGTGAATTCATAACCCTTCATCTTCATATACCATAAAAAATATTTTCACCCTTATTCTTTCCTTTTTCTTTTACCAAATAAATCCCCTTAATTTCATGATTTATAAATGTAACATTGTTGTACAATACTTTGAAATATAGATATCACTTCAGAAATTTGTTTCATATTTTCCCTCCAAATTGTGTTTAACATAAATCTATAATCCATAAAACCTTTCTAATAACTTGTCAAAATTAAACATAAAATATGTTCTTAACTTCAATTTGTTCATATAAGTGAGATGATTTCAAAACTAAATACATATTACAATGTAAAGTTAATCCTATCTTGTTTGTGTACCTTTAAGAAAAATGTACTCTGTCTTAATTAACACCAGATGTTCCCTCTAACTAGAATGACTCTATTGTAGGGATGTTTAACCCTTTCAACTCTGAAAATACACTATATATGAGTGTAAAAAATGATGTGTAAAAAAATATCTCATCTTGATATAATAAACATGTCCTGTCACATAAAAATGATATATAAAAACTGCAATATATCTGATGGATAAATAATTTCATCAGTAGTAAAAAAAAATCAAAAGTCCATTGTTTTTAGAATGTCCTCTCTTATCAGAGGTTCTCGAGAATTTTTTCTTCCTCTTCTTCCTGCACTCTGTAAAGTTGGAAAAACTTTATTGAACATTAAAATGACAACAATAATTATAACGAATGAATCTCTTCTGTCAATTCTTCTCCCAGAACTGATATTTTTAAACTTCAAGATTTTGTTCCCATCTGGAAGGTCTAGAAATATTAAATTTCTTTCTTTTGGTGACTTACAAGTCAGATCCTAAAAAAGAATGCAGTATCATTATTGAGAATTTAAATACATGCAAAATATACCTTCATTTACTTATTCATTTTACATACCAAAATTCTAATATTTTATTATGACATACAAACCATATTTTAATAATAATAACATTTCTAATTACCTTACTTTGCTCTATTTTTCTTAAAATTACCTATACTCTAATTTATTATTCTGTGTATTTAAACGACAGGACGCAATTTCTCTTTTTTTTAGTCATAATATAAAATCTTGTTTTCATAAACCAAATAAAAGATTTTAAATTACCCCAGAAGACAAAAGCGAATTGTTTATCCATTCACTTCTCCTCTATAATATTTCAGAGTAATGCGTGCTGTACTATACTTCTAACATTTTCAATTCAGCATTTTCTGTAGATTTTTTGCTGAATAGTATAACCATTCTTTGGGTAACACCTAGAAAGACCTGTTGAACAATTCTTAATATTATTGACAAATCCTGTCTCAAAGCATCTCTCAGCACTTGTTCTAACAATCCCATTTATAGGCTTTCTGAATAAATTTAGCTGAGAATGTTCTGTTATCACATCTACCTCTATGGGTTTAGATTTTAAAGTTTTAAAAAATGGGCAATATTTGTCATATAATTCTCCTGAATGAATTCTCTTAAAAAGAATTTTTAATGACAGGTGTCCGTAATATGATCATCCTAGATCTCACAATCTTTTCCGTTACTTTGACTGCAAAATAAACACTTAACAATTGCTTCATATTTGTGTCAAAAGTCTTTTCCATATTTGTCAAACCTCTGGAGAAAAAACCTATTATTTTCGGTTCACCATCTTTTACCTGAAATAAAATTACTGAGATGGAATTCTCAGATACCTTAGTAGACAATAAAACAGGCATAGATATTCCAATTTCGATTGTATGCAATGAAACAGCACTCTGCAAATCTCTTTTCAGCATTTCAAAAACATCTGTATGGGTTTGAGACCATTCATCAAACACAACATCTTTTTGTTTCAGGAAATCAAATAATGGTTTAACTTTATCATCATATTCCTGTAAAAACTCTTCGCAAGAATTTACCTCACTTAAAAATTGATATAATGCCTTGTAAGATGTTGGAACTGGAATAGCAGAAATGTTTCTAACTTTTTCCTGTGATAACTTTCTCTGTCCATGACTAATTTGCATATGAAGAAAGTTAACTTTATCTTTCATTAACTGAACTGACTCTGTGTTCAATTTCAATCCTGCTGTTTGTAACAGAGTAAATAACTCTGTCAACAGAGTGACATGTTCCTCTGTATTTTGGGTAGACAACAAAATTTTGTCCACATGTTGGAAAATACATTTTGGGCTAGAAAATTTTGATAAAACTTTCTCCAAGCACTCGTGCACTATTCCGTCACTGATTTCCATTTCTGGAATTATTCTAGTGAAGGCATAAGTTTCTTTATTGAAACTGAAGGCAAGTTTATAATGACAGCTGTTTGTTACTGGTACTGAAAAATGACTATTGGAAATTTCCAGTACTGAAAATACTTTGGCCTTGGCATTCATTTGTGACAATAAATTTAAATTAGGAACAATAGGTTTGTTATTTGTAATGCATTTATTCAGTGATCTTAAATCAACTGATAAAGAATACGAATCATCAGTATTCTTGATAGGCCAAATACAATTATTTACCACTGATTGTGCCTTCTTTAATATTCCTTGTTGTAAAAATGATTGTACAATGTCAGAAACTGGACCTATTGATTCTTGTGGCAACTTATTTTGAATTTGGGGTTCAGGGTCTCGTCCCTCAATTTCTATCTCAATATCTTTAAACAAACCTGTATCCATTTTGTTCTGACTCCAAAGACTTTTATGTGCTCTTACCGATTGTTCCAATTCGAGATTGGTTCCTGTGTGTGGCCAATTAAAATCTGAAGAAATGTCAGCGACTGCTGTACAAATACTTCCAACATTATTGTACATGGAAGAATCTATTAACCTAGATTTGGGCCTAGATGAATCTTTCCATATAGTAGAATTACTTAAATCAATAATCCAATCTAATTTACTAATCACATCCATGCCTAAAATATTCTCTGTATTTTGGCAACACCAGATGTCCATTTTAGTTTTTAAAACTCCCGGAATCTCGAAATTCACACCAGAAACTTTAGCTGCAATTTGCTGTATTTCCTTTTCCATTGAAACCAATTAAATTACATTTTGGAGAATCAATATTCACATGTAATTTGTTTTTAGTTAAACTGAGTTTAGATCTTAAATCTATTAACCATTTAGTATTCTTGCCATTTAATAAACCATGTAACCATGGCCTTCCACTTTCATCTAATAAAAGTGAAGTCACATATTTTAATGTTGGAGATGACTCAGAACCTTTTTCCCTAAATCCTGATGGTGATAGAAGTAATCCATCCCTCTCATTTTCATCATTGTTTTTCAAATTGATTGAACTGTCATTAACAGTCAATGTACTGATCTGTTTGACTTCTGAAGCATAAGGCAAATCAGTCAAACTATTGTTTGAAGAAGAAAGAATATATTGCTCAGAAATATGTTCTGTATTTTCTACTTTCAAAGTTTTCCTTTGTGTAGTATGTAGGGAAGTATTTCCTGTCTGATCTGAAACTTTAGTTCTGCCTGTGACGTGTATCTCACCATCTCTGGGTGTGGCCTTACACGTGGCACTCTGAACGCCATTTTGTAATCTATCTAAACGGTGTCTGCATTCAGCAGCTTTATTCAGTATTTTTGTTTTAAGCAAAACTTCATGTTCCTGGTCATCAACCTTGAAAAACCGCATATCTTGTACAAAAGGCTTCTGCATAGAATCTGCAGTAACATTCATAGAGTCTACATTAACATTAATCTCTAAACTCTTGCTTGACTCTGCTTTAAACTTTACATTATTCTGTAACTCAGACAACTGAATATCCTTTATTTGAATTGCACTCTGCAAATCATCTATCCTTTCAGTCAAAATCTGACAATTAGTACATAAACTATTGTCCTTTGTTTCCTCTTTTGTACCAACTACATTGCTTTCAAAAACTCCTGATATCATTGTATCATAAACTTTAATCAACTTAATCAAATTCCTAACCTGTTTGCTGAATTTCTTAAATGTAAATTTTGACTTTTGTATTTTCTTATTAGCCTGTAAGCATTCATTAAACATGTAACACCATAATTCATCATCTTTAACAAACTTTGACAAATTTTTAAATTCTAAATCACTCTCACTGGATAATTCATGAATTAAATCCATAACTTACCAATGTAAGACGGCTTCCTTCATGTAACACGCGTTCCCTCTCTTGGCGGGAAATTACGTCATCAAGAAACAGATTTTTCTTGTACGTGCACAAACGTCTCACCGATTCTGATATTTCTTTTCCTTCCAAGTTCAATTCAATGATGCCGAAAATGAGCTTTTTCGATTTCTCCTGAAAGCTTGTCTGAATAATCACTGTTTTTGCTGATATTCCCTCTCGACAAGCGGAAGGAGAAATTATTGAAAAAAAATTCGATATTCGGACAAAAAGAATCTGGCAATTGGCTCGCCACTGTAAAAATCGAG
The DNA here is from genome assembly GCF_042186555.1 of Aquarana catesbeiana. NCBI lineage: Eukaryota > Metazoa > Chordata > Amphibia > Anura > Ranidae > Aquarana > Aquarana catesbeiana. The sequence goes on from NC_133336.1 coordinate 88,196,084, forward strand.
TTATTACTGTATTAATAACTATATTTCAATAATTCATATTGATGAGAAAAGTTCCAAGAAAAATCTGTTAAGTTCTCGTGTAAAACCTCCAAAATTGATTTAATGATCAATTAGCAAAATGTTACAAAAACAATGTCAAAATGTAGAATACAAAAATAGATTATTCTTAAAATCAAGTTTAAATCAGATATGTCTGTGTGTATATCTTGAGATCTGTGTGTGTGTGTCTTGATGGAGAGCTGCAGTGCATCTGTCTTCTCCCCACAGCCTGTCTGTACTCCTTCAATTAACCCCCCACCTTTTTCCATAGAGGCTGGCTTAAAAAAGGTTCGTTATAGTCCCATAGAAAAGACCGCGAAATTTGAATTACTCCTTCCAACATTCCTAAGGGTGGGGCTATGAACTAAGTGAGAAAAGCTATCTTTTAAGAATCATTTAACTTACAATATATACATTTCCTTTAAACATATAAAATCCTACATATCAGTATACATATATGTAAAATGCAGTGTTCTTATTAATATCCTAATCAAGAAATATAACAATGTAAAGAAACAGCTTATTCTTAACATACTGTAACTTTATGTCTTTGTAAAAGGTTGTAACTTTACCTCTTACGATGGGGGAGGTGAAATGGTCTACACTAAATTGTATCCATATGTGAGATGAATCTCTCCCAAGAAATGCATACAAAGCCTATACCAGCATAAACTTATATGAGAATAAAAACCTATATAACTTCACCTTTTCCATACACAGAGGATATATTTATTTATATATATAATTCAATTATCACAAGAACTCAACCATTCATAAATTCTGATATTCTAACACTGCTTTTCTAATGTGATTTGTTTAATGTGTCTAATTTTTAGTTCCTACCCTTGTAGATTGTAAGCTCTTTTGAGCAGGGCCCTGGAGCATCATTTCCATGCCTTTTATTTTTATATTTGGCTCAAGTACATTAATGTAACAAATGTTTATACTAATGTTGAAATAAAACGTTGATTGTTTTTTGCTTTATGTTTGACTTTTGCAGACTCTAAATACTGTACATATTTTATAAGTGCAAACTATTCATACCCCTTCAAATCTGTATTAAATCTAGATACAAAAAGTATTTGCTTGTGCACACGTTTGTCCTTGATTAGAAAGTGTAATGGGGGTTCTCCTCCCCCAAAAGAAACTAAAAGAAAAAAAATCCCTGCTCCAAAGCTGAATTTCAGTGCTCTACATTATACATTATATATATTTTATACATTGGATTCGGATGTTGTATGAGAGGCCTAGGGCAAGGGTCCGTACCAATGGTTGGGTATCAGATCCTTTTCCGCTGTTCAGGGGCACGCGGCAGGGGTGCCCACACTCCCCCAGTCTCTTTGCTCTGGCGCTGGAGCCCCTGGCGATTTCAGTCAGGGAGTCCCGGTCGATCCGTGGGCTGGTGTTGGGGAGGCTGGAGGAGAGAGTATCCCTATATGCTGATGTCACCCTGTTATATTTGAACGATGCGGGGCCCTCGCTTCTAGCTGCCCTTGAAACATTTGAGGTCTTTGGTGGTTTTTCGGGAGTCAAAATCAATTGGTCCAAATCGGTCATTTTTCCTCCGGATGACCAGGCCTCTGCTCTGGCTAGCCCGTCCCCATTACGCTGGGTATCGGAGTTTAAATATCTGGGGGTGGTGGTAACTAGGGATATAACACAATTCTTTACCCACAATATCCTTCCATTACTAACTCTTAAGGAAAAGTGCTTGCCGTGGTCGGGACTCCCTCTGAATCTCCTCGGTCGCATTAATATCTTCAAAATGGTTCTGCTCCCAAAGTTCAATTATCTGTTTCGTAACTGCCCGGTATGGGTCCCAGTTTCCTTCTTCAAGGAGGTGGATAGGTGCATTCATACTTTTATCTGTAATGGGGCCGTACCGAGGCTGGCTAAATCCACTCTCCAGTTGCCTACAGGACTTGGGGGGCTTGCTCTGCCAGACCTTCAGGTATATTATTGGGCGGCTGTTTTGGTCTCAATATACTGGTGGTTTGTGGGAGCTCACACCAATGCAGCAGTCTGCCTTGAAGCAGCCTTCCTAGGCTCACTAATGGATCTGCGCAATCTAGCCTATAGGGGTGCAGGAGCTTATAAGATGCTGCCGGTCCCGACTAAGACTACACTCCGGGTCTGGGTGGCAGCTAGCAAACGTTTTTATCAGAATAGGTGGTCCCCAGTGCAGTCTCTTTGGGGAAACCCGAATCTGGCTCACTTCAAATTGATTCCGGACCCTCAGATTTGGGCCAGGTTTGGTATAACAACACTACGTGATATAATGCCGGACGGAACGCTGCTGACGTATGCACAGCTTCGCCAGGCTTTTGCCTCCAGCTCCGTCATGCTGCTAGGGCTCAGTTTCCCTCTAGGCCCTCACTTCAGTTAGATCCTCTTGAGATGGTCCTATCTCAGGAGGATCTTCAGAAACCGCTGTCGGCGCTATACGGGACTCTACTTGGGACTGAATCACCTAAAACTGAGAAACTCTGGGAACGCTGAAAGGCTGACATACCTTCCCCAGATAGGGAAGACTGGGAAGACTCCTTGGAACAATGTCCCAAGCTGATCATCTCGTCTAGAGATAAGTTGATACAAATTAAACTGCTACATAGGGTATACCATACACCTGTCAGACTTCATAAAATTTACCCAGATAGAAACCCCTGTTGCACACGTTGTCTAGTTCAGTCGGGTACTCTCCTTCATATGCTTTGGGAATGCCCTAAGATAGAGCCCTTTTGGAGGGAGGTGTTCGATCTGATCAATGTTAAATTAGATATATTGATTCCCATGTTACCAGGGCTGGTCCTTCTGGGGATCCCTGATGACGACCAGAGATCCCATTACAGCAAACCTCTTATTTCATATCTACTGTTTTATGCAAAAAAGGTGATTTGTAAGTGGACCTCCCCTGATCCGCCAACTCTGTCCTCCTGGCTGGCTATGGTAGAAGCTGCTCTCTGGTCTGGACGCAGATTTGGCCTGGGTCTGGCCTGCCTCCCCCCCCCCCCCCCCCCACACACACTATACCAGGCTTACTCTCTGTTAATACCAAGTTTGAAGCAAACCCTTACCAAATCCCTTTAGATATACCCTTTTCTGGTTTTTGACGAATTGTGTGTCACACTATGCATTTGAGCTACATTGCTTATATATGTCACCTATGTTTTCTTGTTAATTGGCTGTTCTGCCACTGTATGTACAATCGGTTATTTTAATTGTTCTGTAAATTACTCTTCTAATAAAGAAAACATTATATATATATATATTATCATTACATCAGGGTCCAGAGAGAGTCCCCCATACATCAGGGTTCCCAGAGAGCCTCCCCTTGCATCAGGGTCCGCAGAGAGCCCCCCTTACATCAGGGTCCCCAGAGAGCCCCCCCCTTACATCAGGGTCCCCAGAGAGCCTCTCCACTTTCATCAGGGTCTCCCAAGAAAGCTTCCCCATTTACATCAGGGTCCCCAGAGAGCCCCCCATTTACATCAGGGTCCCCAGAGAGCCTCTCCACTTACATGAGGGTCCCCAGAGAGCCTCTCCACTTACATGAGGGTCACCAGAGAGAGGGCAGGCGGCAGAGAGATGGTGTAATCTCTCTGCTGCCCGCGGCTGCACAGTGAGGGTTGAACAGTGGTGATAAAGGGCAGGAGGTGAGAGATGATGTCATCTCTCTGCTCTCTCGCCCACCCGGTTCTCCAATGCTGCCTGCCTGCTCTCATGCTCTCCCGTGCTGTCCGCTGCGCGGCTGCAGAGAGGCCACGGTCCGGTAGTGGTCTACGGCCCTGTGGTGGGGGACCCCTGGGACTCGGAGCTATGGGCCCCAGATTCAGGGCTATAGCCCCAAAAGCCACCCCTAGCGACACCACTGGGACTAGGTAAGCCATGAAATATTTCAGCGAAATGTGCATTCCCTCGAAGCACCAAATAAAGAAAAAATAGCACAAAAACAATAGTTTAAACAAAATTTTGGCGTGGGGTCACCCCCAGAATCAATACCAGGCGCTTTGGGTCTGGTATGGATTTTAAGGGGAACTCAATGCCAATTTTTTTTTTAAATTGGTGTAGGGTTCCCCTCCAAAATCCATACCAGACCCTTATCCGAGCATGCAGCCTGGAGGTCAGGGTATGGGGGCAAGCGAGCGCCCCCCCTCCTGAACAAAAGCAGGTCACATGCCCTAAACGTGGGGGAGTGCTTTGGGATCCCCCAAAGCACCTTGTCCCCATGTTGATGGAGACAAGGCCCAGGGTTGCGGTTGGGGGGCTTATCAAAATCTGTAAGCCCCCTTTACCAAGGGGGTCCCCAGATCCCACCCCTCATGTCAATGGGTATCGGGTACATCGTACCCCTACCTATTCACCCCAAAAAGCAATGAAATGTCAAAAAAACAAGAGCCGGTTTTTGACAAGTCCTTTATTGTAAAATAGCTCTGAGCCGTCTTCTCTCCGCTGTCTCTCCCGGTGCCATCTCTCCTGCCGCCGTCTTCTAACGCTGCTGTGTTCTTTCTCGCCGCCGGTTACTAGCTAAAAAAAAAAAACACAAGGGGCAGGCTCTCTGGGTGACATCATCGGATGGCCAGATAGCCTCTAGATAAGAGATGCCAGACAGCAGGCGTCAACACAGCGGAGGAAGACACAGAAAGTGGCCTTTTTATTTTATTTAGCGGGTAACTGGCGGCGAGAAAGAACACAGCAGCGGGAGAAGACGGTGGCGGGAGAGATGGCAGCAGGGGAAGACGGCTCAGGGAGAAGACAGCTCAGAGCTATTTTACAATAAAGGATTTGTCAAAAACCGGCTCTTGTTTTCTTTTTACATTTCACTGCTTTTTGGGGTGAATGGGTAGGAGGGGTGGGATCTGGGGGACCCTGACAACCACCGGCCAGGGTTGTCGGGAAGAGGCTCTTGTCCTCATCAACATGGGGACAAGGTGCTTTGGGGTGGTCCCCAAAGCACACTCCCCATGTTGAGGGCATGCGACCTGGTACGGTTCAGGAGGGGGGGCGCATGCTCATCCCCCCCCTTTCCTGACCTCCAGGCTGCATGCTCGGATAAGGGTCTGATATAGATTTTGGCATGGGGTTCCCCTTAAAATCCATACCAGACCGGAAGGGTCTGTTATGTACTGGGGACGGACCGCACGCCGTTTTTTTTTACATCTATATTGCCATGAGCCAGCAATACATTACAGCTGCAAGTTTAAAGCGTAACTCCATTTTTGTTGAGAAAAAAACATTCCCCTCTGGGTGATCTATGTACATTGCAAGGATTATAACAAATCTTGTTGCAGATTCCTACCTTTTGTTATTCTGAAGAAATCCATGTGTGTTTGTCTGTGCCTCTGTTCTGAGTAGGTCTAATGGGAGTGGATTTATAATTAACCATCAAGTGTGGAGCACTAATGAGGAAATCTGCTGGGCCCGCATCCCTTTAGACGTGTTCCTATTGAAAATATCTCTCAAAAAATGACATTTTTGTTGCAGGGGATGCCTGGAATCTGACTTGTATCTTAGGCAGACTTTTGGGAAAATTGGCGAGCCAATCACACAAGCAGGAAATTGTTTCTGGGGAGTGGTCAGTACACACTCTGTGTACAGAAAACTCTAAGTAGCCATATTGCAATGTATTCTCAGAAAAATACATTGGCTGCAGATTGAAAAAGGAAAGGTAATTTTTAATAACATTCAACTACAAAATGATTAGTGTCGCAATTATATGCGCTATATTATTTTTTCTTTTTTTGCTATTTTTTTCCCCACAAAAGTGGAGTTACCCTTTAAGTTACATTTTTTGCTTTAAAAATGTCATTATTGCTGCCACATTTTCTACACATCGTACAGATGCGCCACTTTACAGGCAGACCAAGGGGACCCACCAGGCACGATATTTAAAGGAATATTTCATTTTTGTTGTTTCACTTTAAGCATCATTAAAATCACTGCTCATTTAAAAACAATTGTTTTAAAAACTTTTTTGCATTGATTCCCCCAGGGCAGTACCCAGGTCCCCATTTTTATGGCCAATAATTTGCATACAACCCTTTAATGAGGACTTTTGATTTTGCAGGTTCGAGCCCCGTTGACTTCAACAATACCCGCATATGCCGATGTGACAGGCATGTTCGTCGGCAATAGCGCGCTTTCCGTTTGCATGTCCACCCAGTTGAAGTCTTAATTGACTTTAATTGGGCGTACTAAATGTAGAGCGCCCATACTTGCCAGGAATCTTAGTAAATGACCCCCATTGTGTCTTGGTTTGCAAACACATTTATGGTAAAACACATGTATTTGTTTTCTTTTTTTGTCTGAGGATATTTTTCTTTTTTTTTGCTATTAAGGTAAAATTTTTGAATTTGAACAAATTTTCACATAGATATATGAGCGCTTCACTATTTGTATTGTTTTATATGTCTAGGTTATAAAGTGTTAGCACAGATATATTTGAGCGGCTCTGTTTGCACACTAATGCCGTATACACACGATTGCACATTGATCAGACATTCCGACAACAAAATCCATGGATTTTTTCCAACGGATGTTGGCTCAAACTTGTCTTGCATACACACGGTCACACAAAGCTTGTCGGAAATTCCGAACATCAAGAACGCGGTGACGTACAACGCGTACAAAGAGCCAAAAAAAATTAAGTTCAATAACCAGTGAGGCTCTTCTGCTTGATTCCGAGCATGGAATTTTGTGCGTCGAAATTGTGTACACACGATCGGAATTTCCGTCAACAGATTTTGTTGTCGGAAAATTTGAGATCCAGATCTCAAATTTTGTGTGACGGAAATTTCGATGGAAAATGTCCGATGGAGCCTACACACGGGCGGAATTTCCGACAAAAAGCTCCCATCGAACATTTTCCGTCAGAAAATCCGACCGTGTGTACGGGGCATTAGTTGTTCACATATTGTCACCTGTGTAGCGCGGAGTCATATGTTTTATTATTTTTACCTGTTTCTGAATTTGGCACAACTATCACCATTTGTCTTACACAGATGCTACTCCTTTGTGGATTACCCCCATAGTTCCTCAATTTAAATGTTACTGATTCTAAGACACAAGTAACCAGAAAACCACACCAGAATTATAAATTCAAGGAATTCCCAAGCACAAAAGATGTACAAAAAAAAAGCAACAGAAATTCCGCCATATGTGTAAAAAAACAAACAAGAAACCCATAAAGTAAATTATAATAGTCTCTGCAATAATAACAATACCTACCACCAATTTGTCTTGGGCACTGGAGGCTGACCAACCGGGGGGGGCTGAAAATAGATTCCTTGAAGAGGGTGCACACCCAAAAATGGTAGAAACTACAATGGATAATAATGATGGCTCATGATGATTTTTTTGTAAAAGCCTGTAGGCAAGTTGTCTACAGTTTTGTAGGTTAGTAAGTGACTGACTGGGGAAGGGGTTAATATTCTGCACCTCTGTTCCTGGGCTTTTTGGACACTGGCTATCTGCCCTGTTAAATAAAAGGAGTGGGGAAGCCAGGTTCGAGGCTCGCTTTGCCTGTGCAAGAAGATGCTGTAACTGTCATGGGGCACAGAGAGGAACTGCTGTGCCCAGCAGACCGTCAGAGGATACTCAAGGGCCAGAGATCTGCCAAGCTTTTTGGGAAAATCCAATCGTGGACTACCACCTTACGGAGGTATGCCTAAGCAGCCTAATCGTGTTAGTTAGGGCATGTTCCATTGAAATTGTTCATGTTGAACTGTGCCTCAAAATGTTAAAGTAAAGTTGCATCAACTGTTCTAAGCCTGGTCTGAAGTAATTTAAAGGGATGCATGACGGTTGCTAGTGTATGAAAGAAATAGGGTCAGTGAAGCACATGTGGGGTATGAAGCAAAGCCACTACCAGGGGCGGCCCGTCCATTAGGGGCGCCCGGGCACTGCCCCCCTGATCTTCGCTACCCCCTATATGCAGTACATAGATTCATGCATGGCATGAATCTATCCAGATCACCGGGCATATGAATTAGAGCGGCCAGGGTTTTTTTTCAAGAACCTGATTAGAGCCATAGGCTCTAATAGGCTTCAAAATAGGGTGGACTCGGGACACAGAGCATTTCGCCTGGAGCCCACCCAGGTGTGTTGCAACAGCGAATGAAAATTCGCTGTTGCAACACTGATTCTCCTCCTGGCCAATCAGGAAGCAGGTATGAAACCTGTTTCCCGACTGGCCAAAATGTCAGGTGATCCTATTGGATGCCTAGTGATGGGAGGAGGAGAGAGGAGACACCACCGAAGCTGCTCCAGGAGAGGACACCGGAGCAGCTGTCCCCGAGCCCGCCACGCTCTCACCGCCCGCATCCAGGATAAGGACAGCAGGCCCACCAGTCCCCACTGGCCACTACAAATTGTCTGCTTGGCAATACAAGCAAGAGGAGTAATGCAGGTGCTATGGGTAACCAAGAACTAGTGCAAGGTTCATTGCAGCCAGACAAAGCATTGTGACATTTCTCCAGCCAATTTTTATAAACTGACCATCTACTCCCTACCCTCACCCCACCTCCACTTTTTATACACTTTAAAATAGAAGTATGGTTTTCTTTTTCAGAATCATACTTATCTAGGTGGATGCAGCATCGGTCAGATGCTGAATCTGTCCCCTGCCAGTTCTAAGACTGAGAACTGAGTGATCGAACACCGGCAATCGCTTGGTTCTCAGAGCTCCCTCAGCAGAGAGCTGGAGATTGTCAGTCACCGCTGTCTGCTCTGCCCCCCCCCCCCTTCCCTTGCTCACTGGGGCACTGGGCTGTGGAGGGGGCAGGAGCGGCCGGTTCAGGCTCTCAGCGGCTCTCTGAAAGGCTGAGACGGGTGCCGGTACAGGCATGTGGCCAGATCCCGACTTCATTGTTGTGATCTTGCCCGAGCTTGGATCGGCTTCGTAATGTCAGCCCGCTGTCTGCTGAAAACGGGTCACAGGAGTGCAGAACGAACTGCACTTCTGTGATTCACAGGAGAACTACAGCCAAACGAGCTTTGGCTGTACTTCTCCTTTAATGGAAAAAGCAAGAATCTAAAATGAAAAATATTTTGGTTTTCCTAAATAATTAAAAAAAAAAAGTTAATGTGGTATTAAAGCCATTTTTTTAAAATTGCAGTTTACCATCTTTTTTTTTTTTTTTTTTAGTTTTTTTTGCCTTTACTTTTATCTTTTGTCCAGACAAAGAAGCAGTTGGAGGGTTGAGACAAACCGCTAACCTCTCCCCAGACTGACAATGCTACTGTCCAAAGATGTCTGCTTTACTACGCCATGTGGAATGCAGACACATGGATCACCAGGTGAAATAAAGGGAAAAAAAGCCTCAAAAATAAAACAAAAACACAGCCATCACATCTAAGAACTGGTAAGCTGCAATAAATATATTTTTGGATTCACTAGCACTTTAAATATTGGTAAGTACAGTGTGTTAGCAACTGAGTTCCAGTGACAATGTCCATTTTTTTTTTAATCCGGATTTGTAGAAAACAATTGTAAATAGAATGTCTCATGTTCAAACATACAGAGTCCCATTACGGAGAAAGTGCAGCCAGGCATAGCACAGGCTCTGACAGCATCCCTGATACAGCTGCATGCTCTACTGCACTCAGCGTTTCCAAATACAGCTCAGGTATATTTGTAGAGTGACACTTTGTATGTGTAAAATGAAAGAGTAAAAGGTGTTCAATAGGAAAGTAGAGTTTATGAAGCATTACCCTCCAAACTCCCAAAGTTGCAGCTTTACTCTTTCTTTCTATGTAGGAAAGAACTGGTGGCAGGTTCTTTGGGCAGCAAGTAATATTTGTGGTAATATTATGTATAATGTTAATACTACGAACACTTAAACCAAAGCTGGTACAGAGGCCCTAGGTTGTTACAGCTGGCACCTCTATATTTCTCCAGGCATCTACAAATTCATTTTAGTTTGCTTCTGGTTCACCAAAACTGGAATTGTTGTATAATCCAGATAGGAACCACAGATGACATCTTCTTCTTACCCTTGCCTTCTCTATTGAATTTAATTTGCCAGTTGTATTGTTGTTGTTATTTCTAAAAGAGAGAGCCTTGGGGGATCCTGTGCTACTCTTAGCCACGGTTCACACTATGAACTGCATGTGAATCGCACAGGAATCGCACCACATTCCTGCTAAACTCACATGCGATTCAGTAAATGGGCTCAAATCACATAGCATTGCACAAAAGATGTGCATGCCTCAATTTTGATACCAAACTGCAACCGGTACACAAGATACTTTTGTACCATGCGATCTGGTGCCGGTAAACGCACTGTGCTTGCGACCTGTGTTTGGGGTGTCCTTAAGATTGCACAGACACCCTCTGTGGATCGCAAGGGCAGTGTGATTTGAATGCAGTGCGGGAAACGTGCACAGATCGTGGGGTTTCCCACACCACACTAGTGTGAACCTAGGCTAAATTTCACAAAGATACTTCTTTTTCCAAAAAAGCAGAAATTAAACTAAATGTTGTCTTGAAATGTAAACCATAACTACTGTATATACTCTCACTCATTCTCTCTCTACATACTGTATACACACACACACAGACATATATATATATATATATATATATATACACACACAATATATAATGTCCTTGATTGAGATATCTTTGAATCCTTCCCACCTTAAAGCAGTATTAAACCCAGAATCAAATGTTTATTATATTGCAGCTTACCAATTCTTGAGTGTGATGTTTGCATTAGTTTTCTTTTATTTTCACCTGGTGAGTGACCAAGTAAAAGGGGATATGGGGGTGGAGAAGTGACGGCAGTTGCTGCTACTGTCTATTCACGTGTGCACCCCCAAAATTGGGAATTGGGACTATCACGGTACTCGGTAATAATATACAGTTACAGAAACCAAAAAAAAGTATAAATTTTTAATAATTGAAAATACAGAATTACAAACATAATATCTACATACAGTCATAAAATCAAGAAAATATACCACACTGAATACAGTGAGTGGAACCCGCAAATTTTTTTTTTCGGGGGATGTATATAAGACTTTTATCTCGACCAGTTTCGCGGTTGGAACCGCTTCTTCAGGAGGAACAAGTCTATAAGGTAATTTAGGATAACTTTAATATATGGATACATTAGACAAATGCAGCAAACATAATCACAGAGGTAGTCACAAATCATAATACATAAAAGATAAAATTGAAGACAGGCTCACCTGCTCTGGTTTGGTAAAAAATAAATAACAGTAAGTTAGCGAGAAGAACCAGGAAGGGGAGGGGGAGGAAAGGGAAGGAAGGGCAAGGGGGAAAAAAAGGAAAGAGGGAAGGAAAGAAGGAAAGAGGGGGGGGGGGAGAAGGGAATGAGGGGGGAGGGGGGAAGAAAGGGAAGGGAGCCGGGGAAGGAAGGGAGGGAAAACAAGGTGGAATTGGGAAGGGGAGGACAAAAGGATATAGTGTGAGGAAAAGAAAAGGGGGGGGGAGAGGGGGGAAAAGTGGGGGGTGAAGAAGGAAGGGGGGGAGGGGAGGGAAATAGACCAGGGGATACCAGGTATAGAAGTGCTGGGGGGTATAAAATATTAAATTTTTTATTAAAAAATAAAAAACACAAAAAACTAGCACTCACCAGGTATTAAGTGAGCCACAATTATGCGCATGAGCTGTGAATAATGCAAGGTGCTATAGATGGGCAGCATAAATGTAAAGCATGGAGGGATTTCAGGGTTAATATGCTGCTGGGCACCATAAAACATGGCCACTTCAGCTAAAAGGTAGAAAATATGTACATCACAATCAAAAAATGTGACCAGTATAGCTGGATCACAGCCCCAGGGGTCAGAGGTAGAGAAAAGATACTAATGAACACACAGAAAAAGGGGAAGGGAAAGGAACCAATTGTACTGCAGTTAGCAGAGGTATGGGTAGAGAGAGAAAAGACAAGGAGCAATGAAACAGGGAGAGAGAGAAGTGTAAGGTGAAACAGCCCTGTAAGGATTACAGGGACACGCAGTATATAGGAAAGGAGGAAACCAAGAAATGGTAAGGACATAGCTCTGCGCCTGATACAGGTGCAGGCCGACACTGGGAACGAAGGAGAGGTGGAGGGGTAATTGAGGACTGCATGATAGAGAGCAGAAAGAAACTGACCTTAGGGTGAGTGATCCATCAGACAGCTCAGCACGGGAGTCCGTCAGCTCAAACAGCGGTCCTTGCATGGCCGCTAAAAGGGCTCCCCAACCCGGAAGTCAGAGCACGCCGACGTGGGCGGCCTCTGACATAGCCGGGTCTGTTTGCCCGCACTGCACAGGTGCACGATCGCGTGCTACTGCGCAAGCGCGCGCCAGTGTCGAAAGGCATTACAGTCCCAGACACACAGTCGCAAGCAGACCTAATTGAGGCTGCAGGGCAAACACATGTCCGCCGAGGGGAGAGAAGAACGGAATCACGCAGAGCGCCACCACCGCTGAGGGAAAGGGGGAGCGCATCCTCTTACAGCAAGCAATAACAAAGTTTAATAAAAGGGGGGTTACAAATCAGCGATCAAAAAATATGTAAGATATAAGGTAATCTCAGGTGATATCACCTAGGGACTGTCATTGATCCCAACATAACTAATAGGCCAGTCATAGAATGAAATGAATGGAATAGTGGAATAATACAAAATGCAAAATTCAAAGGAGAACACGCAGTAACAATTGCCATCATCCATAAGGGAGAAAAGGGAAGAAGGGGAGGCAGGGGGGATGGGAACAAGAAAGGGATACAGCAAAAAAGGAAGAAAAGGGAGAGAAGGGGGAGGGGAGGGAGAAAGAAGAAGAAAAGGGGGGGGGGGGGGAGAAGAGAAGGGAGGAAGGGCATGAGGGAATGGGGAGATGAGGGGTGGAATGATCTAAGGGACCCAAGGTTATCACAGGAAGGGTTTATAAGATACTGTCTCATTGAGGCCAGGGGGGAAGGTGGCATTGAGCCGCTCAATCCATAAGGTCTCCCTCTGAAGGACTGAGCGGTCCCAATCGCCACCCCTGGGGTTGGATTGAACTACCTCGAGGACCAGAAATTGGACAACAGAGCTGTCAAATTTATGATATAGGCCAATGTGTCTACCGATCGTGGTCAGTTTCCCATTCTCGGAGTAGTAGAGGTGGTCACCAATCCTTTGTCTAAATTCTCGGATGGTTTTTCCCACGTAAAAAGCTTTACAGGTGCATACCATCAAATAGATCACTCCTTTTGTACCGCAGTTAGCGAAGGTCCGTGGGACAAGGGACTCTAAATTCGGTAGGATGAAGCGCCTGCCCTCGCGGACCCAGAGGCAGCGGGGACAATCTCCACATCTAAACGTACCGTTAGGTCCTGTCTTAGGAGGTTTGGTAAAAGTGTAATGGCTGGAAGTTAGTTGGTCCCGCAAGGAACGAGCCCTACGGAACACTAATTCCGGGGTGGGCTGTACATATTTGGCTAAAGTATGGTGCTCAGCCAAAAAATGCCAATTCTTGGTTAAAATGTTGCGAAGCATATTATGATGTGCCGAGTAGGTGGTAATGAATCTCACGGTATCATTAGAGGGAGGGGGCTTTTTACGATTGAATAGTAGGGAATTACGAGGACGTGACACAGCTCTATTGTATGCTTTTCTGAGATTGGTAGAGGAATAACCTCGTAAAAGCAAACGTTCACGTAGCGCACTGGCCTGAAGTCTAAAGTCACTATCAAGTGTACAGTTTCTGTGCAAACGCAGGTATTGTGCGTATGGTATACTGCACACCAGTGGACTAGGGTGAGCACTGATGGCAAACAGAAGCGTATTGCCGGCCGTGGGTTTACGGTAAAGGTCCGTACCCAGGGTACCATCTTGTTGTTTGGTGATATTCAGATCTAAAAAGGAGGTCTGGTCTGTATCAATCTTGTCAAACTCATGGAGGAACTGCAATAGTTTGTCCCTGGGTCCAGTCCATACCAATAGTAGATCATCAATGAAACGGTACCACAGAAGAATGTCATCAAGAAATTCGGAAAATCTATCATCCGAATAGATATGCCTCTCCCAACCACCTAAATATAGGTTTGCGTAGGCTGGGGCACAGGACGTCCCCATCGCAACTTCTTGTGTTTGCAAAAACAATTGATTGTTAAAGGTAAAATAGTTTTTGGTTAATATAAAGTGTAGTAATGCAAGCACAAAGTAGTTTAAAGGCCACGTGGTTGTATCCTGTTCAAACAAAAAGGAACAAGCCGTCCGTACGCCCTGCTTGTGGAGGATACTGGAGTAAAGTGCCTCAATATCTACAGCCACGAGCAGGGCATCAGGAGGGATCTGGATTCCTTCAAGGCGTTGCAGTAAGTCGGTGGTGTCTCTAATATAGGACGGGAGGCTGCGGACATGAGGCATCAAAAATGCATCCACGAATTTACTGGCGTTATCAGTTAAAGAACCTATCCCCGAGACTATGGGTCTTCCTTGGGGGGGGGGCGGTTTACATTTTTGTGAGTCTTGGATAGGGAATAGAAGGTGGGGACACAGGGAAATTTGGGGACCAGGAACTCTAGGGTGTCTTTGTCAATGAGGCCTGTGAGGTAGGCCTCAGTGCAAAGAACCTGGAGTTCCTGTGCAAAGGACGATACATGGGATTGGGTGATGGGTAAGTACCAGTTACTATTGTTGAGAATGGCCAGGCACATAGATTGGTATTGATAGTGTGTCATGAGGACGATGTTTCCGCCCTTGTCAGACTGTTTTATGACGACATCCGTGCGTCTCTGCAAGGATTGGAAGGATTGGAAGGATTGGAGTGCTCGAGTTTGGCTAGAATTGAGATTAGAGGGAAAATCAGGCCATTGTTGTTTTTTAAGGTCTCTGATAGTAGCTTGGAGAAAGGCCCAAATCTCCGGACAGGTATTGAGATCAGGGAACCTGCGAGACCGTAATCGAAAGGGCTTGGATCGTGAAACTTGGTTGGGGGCAGCAGTCCGACCAGGAGAGCTAGATATAGGGGTGTGTTGAGAGGAAGTCCCCATAGAGGACACTCTCTGAGGGGTGTCAACAGGGGGCCGGGTGTCCTGGGACAGACCGGAATCCCCCGTATCCCCCTCATCAAAAAGGAGCATGAGGTCACGGAGCGCCCGAAACTCCTCCATAGTGAAGTGTCTGGTGCGCTCCGTGAGCTCACGCTCCAAATTGAGGTTGGTGCGGTCAGTGTCGTAAATATATCTAAATGTGAGATTGCGTGCGAACAAGTATAGGTCCTTGATGGTCTCGGTGACTTTGAGCGCATCAAGGGGACAGAAGCCCCGTCTCCACCCCCATATCCCCTTTTACTATACAATTTCGGGATGATGGTACCTACACCAGCTTTTTACTGAATTGTAACTGAGGCCTTACTATTCTCTCTGGTGAGTGACCAAGCCAGTAAGTCTGATGTTTTTCAACAGAAAAAGCTGTCCTTACTGGCAAACCATTTAACACTGACAGGGATGCTTACAATAATTAGCTTTTATTTATTTAGGAAAAATCTTTATCCCAAAAGGAATAAAATTTAACTGCTTATAAAGCATAAGCTGACATTTGGCTTCAGTTTGTTAGTGTATTTAAAACTGTTATGCCGCGTACACCTTGGATGGTTTTTCCGATGGAATTCCGCTCAAACTTGGCTTGCATACACATGGTCAAAAAAAAGCTCTCTGAACTTTTGACCGTCAAAAAGGCAGGCCAGATCACCAAGTAAAAACAGAGGGAAAAAGCATAAAAAAAAGAAAACCGATGCAGCCACCACATCTAATGATTGAAAATCTGCAATATATTACATTTTGGGTTTTGGATTTAATACTGCTTTAAACTATTGGCATCTGTCATGGGCTCTTGGTCTCCACAGCTCAACTCTCAGTACCCCTTAGCACCCTGAACTTTACATTTACCCAGCCAATTGCCCAGCCTGCTACCATCCTGTTCCCCTCCACTAGGGATGAGCTTCGCGTTCGAATTGAACGAATGTTCTACTAGAACATTGCCTGTTCGGTTGTTCGCTGAATTCCGAACGATATGGGCGCATCACGGCCCATAATTCACTGTGGCATCACAGTGCATTGCTGGCTGATGTTTGGCCAAGCATGCACTATGACCCGCATGCTTGGCCAATCACAGCGCCGTCTGTACAGAGAGCCGTAATTGGCCAAAGCCAGGGTGGCTTTGGCCAATTATGGCTCAGGGGGTTTAGTACACGCCCCACACTATACAAGGCCGCCTGCACGGCGGCCCTGTGTAGTGTGTTCCGGCATTGAGAGAGAGATAGATAGACAGAGAGACAGTGTCATTTGATTTAAGTTAGATAGAGTAGGCAGGCGAGTCAATTAGTCAATTAGCTGCACTTACAGTGTATTGTGTATGTATATATATATATATATATATATATATATATATATATATATATATATATATATACACATACATATATACACACACACACACATATATATATATATATATATATATATATATATATATATATATATATATATATATACACATATATACATATACACACACTGTATTCCTGTATTCAGTTCAGCTAGATCCGTTCTTGTTATTCTCTTCCTACTACTGACAGGCAGGCAGGTGTTTTTACAGTATTTACAGCTACCTTGCTGGTGTTCTTCTGGTCCTATTAGCTACAGTATTTACAGTTATTGTACTGCGTCCTCTGCACAGTGTGCACCTAAAGCTACCTGAAGAAAATTAGTGTTCTTCTGATCCTATTAGTAGAGTACCGCAGGCAGCTGCAGTATTTACAAGTTAGTGTAGTGCGTCCTCTCCACGGTGTGCACTTAAAGCTACCTGAAGAAAATTAGTGGTGTTCTTCTGATCCTATTAATACCACAGGCAAGCAGCTACAGCATTTACAGTTAGTGTAGTGCGTCCTCTGCACATTGTGCACCTAAAGCTACCTGGAGACAATTGCTGTTGTTCTGCTCCTATTAATACCACAGGCAGGCAGCTACAGTATTTACAGTTAGTGCACTGTGTCCCCTGCACAGTGTGCACCTAAAGCTACCTAAACAAAATTAGTGGTGTTCTTCTGATCCTATTAGTACAGTACCGCAGGCAGCTGCAGTATTTATAAGTTAGTGTAGTGCATCCTCTGCACAGTGTGCACCTAAAGCTACCTTAAGAAAATTAGTGGTGTTCCTCTGATCCTATTAGTACAGTACCACAGGCAGCTGTAGTATTTACAAGTTAGTGTAGTGTGTCCTCTGCACAGTGTGCGCCTAAAGCTACCTGAATAAAATTGGTGGTGTTCTTCTGATCCTATTAATACCACAGACAGGCAGCTACAGTATTTACAGTTAGTGTACTGCGTCCTCTGCACAGTGTGCACCTAAAGCTACCTGAAAACAATTGCTGTTGTTCTGCTCCTATTAATACCACAGGCAGGCAGATACAGTATTTACAGTTAGTGTACTGCATCATCTGCACAGTGTGCACCTAAAGCTACCTGAAGACAATTGCTGGTGTTCTCATACTAATAATACTACAGGCAGGCAGTTGATTCTGCTAGCTGCAGTATCAATATATATATATATATATATATATATATATATATATATATATATATATATATATATATATATATATATATATATATATATATATATATATATATATACACATCCCAGCTTTGTGCAGCTACATCTCACTGCAGGCCATTAGTATGTCTGGAAGGCCAACAAAGAGAGGCAGACAGTCACAAGCCAATAAAAGAGGGCAAGCAGGCTCTGTGTCTAGAGGCAACAGTGCGGGTCATAGAGACGGCGCATCCTCATCAGCACGTGGCCATGGGACACGCTTGTCCTTTTATTCGGCAGCTGGCTGTGTTGAGCCACAACATGCGGAAGACTTGGTAGAGTGGATGACCAAGCCGTCCTCATCCTCCTCATCCTCTCTCACCCAGGCTCAGGGTACTTTGTCTGGCAAAGCAGCTGCCAACGCGGCCTCTTCCTTCGGCTCAATGGCATCAGTCACTCCTTCCCTAGCTCCACCATGTTCTCCTGAGGAGTCCCCCGAACTGTTTGACCAGAGTGTTGAGTACATGCTCCAGGAGGATGCCCAGCGTTTTGAAGGCTCCGATGATGGTACCCAGCTAGAGGAAGGCAGTAACGTGATCCCAGAGAGAGGGGGTGCCCAAGAAGGACAGCAATCTGGCAGTCATGTTCCCCCAGCTGCAGCATACTGCCAGCTTTGCTCCAGTGATGAGGAGGGAGGGGATGATGAGGTCACTGACTCCATGTGGGTGCCTGATAGGAGAGAGGAGGAGGAGGAGGCACATCACCAATGAGACAGGATGCCCTCCAAGGGCCAGCTTAAGGGCAGCACACCGACTGCATCACACCGCAGATCTCTGCATGTGCAGGGCGCTGCTGTCTCTGCGCATTATTCCAAAAGTTCTTTGGTGTGGGCCTTTTTTGAGAGGAGTGCATCAGATCCCACCGCTGCTATTTGCAACATATGTCTCAAGCGTATCTCTCATGGCCAAAACATCTCCTGCTTGGGCACCACATGCTTGACCAGATATATGTTGACCTGCCATGCAGTTTGTTGGCAAGCGTACCTAAAAGACCCACACCAAAGAACAAAGAGGACCTCTCCTTGCTCCTCATCAGCTGGAATCTCCAACCCCACTATACCTTCAGTCCTCTGAGACCTGCACTGAGAGGAATGAAGGTGTAGAATTAGCAGCCAAGTACTTGGGGGCAATCTGCTATCGGTACACAGACGTCAGATTGTACCAGGCGAATTTCCCTGCCCCAGCTACTGCACCGCTGAAAGAAGTTCGCTCCCAGCCATCCACATGCCCAGCGGTTGAATGCTAGCTTGGCTAAATTGCTAGCACTTCAACTGCTGCCTTTTCTGTTGGTAGACTCTGCCCCCTTCCGTGAGTTTGTGGAATGTGCGGTTCCTCAGTGGCAGGTTCCCAAACGCCACTTTTTCTCACGGAAGGCGATTCCGGCTCTCTACCGGCATGTGGAAGCCAATGTCTTGGCCTCGCTGGACAGGGCGGTCAGCGGTAAGGTGCATATTACCGCTGACTTCGGAACCAGCGGTGCTCCGTAGGCATTCAAGGGGCTACGCAAGCACGCAGGCCAAAAGATGCCATGCGGTGCTTGAGCTGGTGTGCTTAGGGGACAGGAGCCACACTGGGGCAGAGATTCTGTCAGCTCTGCAGGAGCAGGTTCAGAGGTGGTTGACGCCATGCCAGCTTAAGGCAGGTATGGTGGTTTGAGACAATGGCACCAACCTCCTCTCCACCCTCCGACAGGGACAACTGACCCATGTGCCCTGTTTGGCTCACATCCTTAACTTGGTGGTGCAGCGCTTCTTGGGCAGGTACCCGCCAGTGGGCCATGATCAGGGATGCATGCACTGTCCTGTCACCATTTGAGGAGGCCACGAGGATGGTGAGCAGTGACAGTGCATGCATCAGTGACACTGTCCCCCTTGTCCACCTGTTGGAACACATGCTGCGTGGAATAATGGACAGGGCACTTGAGGCAGAACAGAGGCAAGAAGAGGAGGACTTCCTTAGCTCTCAAGGCCCCCTTTATCCAGACCGTGTTCCTGCGTGCCCGCCGATCACACAGGAAGAGGACAAGGAGGGGGAGGAGGAGGAAAAGGAGGATTGTGTCAGCATGGAGGTGGAGCCTGGCACTCAGCATCAGCAGCAGTCTTTAAGGGATCATTTACAGTCCCAAGAAACCCATGGACTGGGAGAAGGTGGCTGCGGATCATGTCGTCCTTAGTGACCCAGAGGACTCCGGACCGAATGCCTCAGCAAACCTACGCTGCATGGCCTCCCTGATCCTGCAAAGCCTGCGGAAGGATCCTCGTATTCGTGGTATCAGGGAGAGAGATCAATACTGGCTGGCAACCCTCCTTGATGCACGTTACAAGGGTAAGGATGCAGACCTTATCTTGCCGTCGCAGAGGGAGCAGAGGATGAAACATCTTCGGGAGGCCCTGCAGAAAGGTCTGTGCAACGCATTCCCAGAGACTGGGAGGTTACAAACTCCTGTTCCTGGACAACGTGTTGCTGAGGCTTCAGTCAGTCAAAGAAGGAGCGGTGGAGAAGGTGGCCGTCTGACTGATGCGTTCAGACAATTTTTTAGTCCGCAGCCCCAAGGTATGATCGGATCCAGCAACCATCGCCAGCGTCTGTTTTACATGGTGCAGGAATACTGACTTGGACAACTTTCCCACCGAAAATCCTCTGGGTTACTGGGTCTTGAGGATGGATTACTGGCCAGAGCTTGCACAGTATGCAATTGAGCTACTGGCCTGTTCTGCATCCAGCGTTCTTTTGGAACGCACATTCAGTGCTGTTGGAGGTTTTGTAACTGATCACAGGGTGCGCCTGTCCACCGACTTGGTCAATCGACTGACCTTCATAAAAATGAATCAGTCTTGGATCACCACCAGCTACCAAGCACCTGATGCAACCGAATATTTTTTTTTTGAAATGTCAGATCCCTTCAAGACTGCCTATGCTGATGCTGAGTGACTATCCTGTTATGCTGAGTGACTATCCTCTTCCTCCTCAATGATCATGCTGATAGCTTGTAAGAATATTTTTGGTTCTGGGCGCCACCACCAGTGGCTAAGGCCCAATTTTTCAGCCCCTGCTTGTTTCACTGATTTTCATCCATATTACCGAGACCGGACATTACATTAAAGCGGTAAGCAGTTTTAAATGACTTTTATTACTTTAAAAAGGGAAATACGCGCCACTTTACAGGCATACTATAGACACCCCCCAGGTACGATATTTAAAGGAATATTTAACTTTTTTTTTTCACTTTAAGCATCATTAAAATCACTGCTCCCGAAAAAACAGCCGTTTTTAAAACATTTTTTTTGCATTGATACATGTCCCCTGGGGCAGGACCCGGGTCCCCAAACCCTTTTTAGGACAATACCATGCAAATTAGCCTTTAAAATTAGCACTTTTGATTTCGAAAGTTCGAGTCCCATAGACTTGAATGGGGTTCTAACGTTCGTGCGAATTTTCGGTCTGTTCGCAGGTTCTGGTGCGAACTGAACCAGGGGGTGTTCGGCTCATCCCTACCCACCACCAACACAGAGGTCCCACCAGTCCACCTAAGTGTGAGGTGCCAGGCAGTCTGACATGCAGGCTGAAGATTTACTCCCATAGATGCCACAGAGTCTCGAAGGGGACAGTGTGCTCTACTTCCCATGCTGAAACAAAATACTTACCCCCAGCCACTCTCCTAATGCGGTGAGGAGGAAGTAGGTGTGGCCTATTGTTATGGCAGGCTGATGCTAAGCATCAGGCTGCCTGGTTGTGGGATCACACACCAGCTCATGTATATACCAGCACTGGGGCCAAGGGGAGGAAGACCTTTGGTTTTGTGAACCTGCAGACCAACTGCTGTACACATGGGCCAAATGTCGGCCAATTTCTTGTGTGCCTAGTACACACGAGTCGAATGTCGGGCAGAATCGGCCAGTTCAATAGAAACCAGCTGACAATTGGCCTCTGTGTATGGCAATAACCAGGGGTGGACTGACTGGTCGGGGGGCCGCCAGCTGCTGAAACTCTCAGGGCCAGTCCAGGGACAAAACTTGCGGCCGCGGGCCCCTGGCAGCCATCTTTTGAGGCCCGCTGGGGCCCCAGTGCTGCCTCGGAGGGTAAGGGAGGAGGGCGAGCGCTGCAGGATCACACAGAGCGGGGATCTCCTGCTTCCTCAGCGACCGCTGTTATCCAGTGTCCTGCCTCCTCCTTTGATAAACGCCACACTGGTCCAATGCCGGGACGTGTGGCATTTATCAAAGTAGCCAGTCCAGGAGGCGGCATATCGGATGACACCGGTCGCCAGCGAAGCGGGAGATCCCCACTCTGTGTGATCCGACGGCTCTCCTCTCCAACCCCCATGCACTAATCAGGCTGCATTGAGGGTCACTGGTGAGGCTGAACTGATTGGCCCTGGAGAGGCTGCATTAAGGGGCACTGATCAGGCTGCATTGAGGGTCACCGGTGAGGCTGCATTGAGGGGCTCTGGTGAGGCTGCATTGAGGGGCTCTGGTGAGGCTGCATTGAGGGGCTCTGGTGAGGCTGCATTGATGAACACTGATCAAGCGCTGCATTGATGGGCATTGGTAGGGCTGCATTGATGGGCATTGATCAGGCTGCACTGATGGGCACTGGTGAGGTTGCATTGATGGGCACTGGTGAGGTTGCATTGATGGGCACTGGTGAGGCTGCGCTGATGGGCACTGGTGAGGCTGCGCTGATGGGCACTGGTGAGGACTCTTTCTAACATAGACTCTCAAAATTACGTATATTGCACCGCACGCCTCCGCGCACTGGGCCTGCTGCAAACCTTATAGTTCTACCGTCCCAGATAGGGCAAAGGCCATCGCCTCCCTCCAAGTCCATCTCTCGCCTCGGAAAACAGTGCCTGGAAGGATGGAAGAGGAGAGGTCACACCAGTCAGCCACAGCAGGGCCAGGGTGCCAGCCAACCATCCATGGTGACACACCCACAGCAGGGCCAGGGTGCCAGTCAGCCACTAAGGATGAGCCGAACACCCCCGGTTCGGTTCGCACCAGAACTTGCGAACAGACCAAAACTTTGCACGAAGGTTAGAACCCCATTGAAGTCTATGGGACTCGAACGTTCGAAATCAAAAGTGCTCATTTTAAAGGCTAATTTGCATGGTATTGTCCTAAAAAGTGTTTGGGGACCCGGGTCCTGCCCCAGGGGACATGTATCAATGAAAAAAAAAAAAGTTTTAAAAACAGCCGTTTTTTCGGGAGCAGTGATTTTAATAATGCTTAAAGTCAAACAATAAAAGTGTAATATTTTTTTAAATTTGGTACCTGGGGGGTGTCTATAGTATGCCTGTAAAGGGGCGCATGTTTCCCGTGTTAAGAACAGTCTGACAGCAAAATGACATTTCAAAGGAAAAAAGTCATTTAAAACTACTCGCGGCTATACTGAATTGCCGGCCCGACAATACACATAAAAGTTCACCTGGTGACCCTGCCCCCCTCTGACACACGGGGATTTCCCTGTGGCATTCCCCGCGATGTCAGAGGGGGGCGGGGTCACCCGCCCTCTGTTATTTAAGAACTGTCAGAAGAGGAGAAGCATCACACAGCGGGAGCCTCCCATCCAATCGTGGATGCGGAGCGGCCCGAGGAAAGAAGATGAAGTGAAGATGGTGCCGCTGAGGAAGATGCCGGACGAGAAGACCGGATGAAGAACCAGAAGAACAAGAAGAACCAGAAGAACCAGAAGAAGAAGATGGAGGAAGAAACCGAAGGAAAATAGAAGACCCCCCTGCCCGCAGACCCCCACAACCACCGGGCAAGGGTTGTGGGGATGAGGCCCTTGTCCCCATCAACATGGGGACAAGGTGTTTTGGGGGGCTACCCCCAAAGCACCCTCCCAATGTTGAGGGCATGTGGCCTGGTATGGTTCAGGAGGGGGGTGCTCTCTCGTCCCTTCCTCTTTTCCTGCGGCCTGCCAGGTTGCGTGCTCAGATAAGGGTCTGGTATGGATTTTTGGGGTACCCCACTCTTTTTTTTAAATTTTGGCCTGGGCTTCCCCTTAAAATCCATACGAGACCTGAAGGGTCTGGTATAGATTTTGAGGGGGACCCCACGCCATTTTTTTTTTTTATTTTGGCCGGGGTTCCCCTTAATATCCATACCAGACCTGAAGGGTCTGGTATGGAATTTAGGGGGACCCCCACGTCATTTTTTTTTACATTTTGGTTCGGGGTTCCCCTGTGGGGAATTCCCATGCCATTTTTATCAATGAACTTTTATGTGTATTGTCGGGCCGGCAATTCAGTATAGCCACGAGTAGTTTAAATGACTTTTTTTCCTTTGAAATGTCAATTTGCTGTCAGACTGTTCTAAACACGGGAAACATGCGCCCCTTTACAGGCATACTATAGACACCCCCCAGGTACGAAATTTAAAGGGATATTACACTTTTATTGTTTGACTTTAAGCATTATTAAAATCACTGCTCCCGAAAAAACGGCCGTATTTAAAACTTTTTTTTGCATTGATACATGTCCCCTTGGGCAGGACCTGGGTCCCCAAACACTTTTTATGACAATACCATGCATATAAGCCTTTAAAATTAGCACTTTTGATTTCTCCCATAGACTTTTAAAGGGTGTTCTGCAGCATTCGAATTTGCCACGAACACCCCAAATTGTTCGCTGTTCCGCGAACTGGCGAACAGCCGATGTTCGGGTCAAACATGAGTTCGACTCGAACTCGAAGCTCATCCCTACCAGCCACTCACGGTGACCCACCCACAGCAGGGCCAGGGTGCCAGCCAGCCACCCATGGTGACCCACCCACACCAGGGAGCCAGCCAACCACAGTAGGGTGCCAGCCAGCCACCCACAGGAGCCAGCCACTAAGGACACAGGAGCCAGCCAGCCACAGAGGACACGGGGGCCAGCCAGCCACAGAGGACATGGGAACCAGTCACAGCTACAGTACCCATAGTTAAGGTAAGAGGAGCGCTACACAGTGCCAATTTTAATTCTTTGTGAGAGGTTGAGGCAGGGGTGAAAGTCATGGCACAAGGTGAGGGTCCTATGAGGACCAGAGTGAATGAAGGTGTTTACTGTACACTCTGTTAGAAAGTGACCCCCTCCAGGTCCCATTATACTCCTTTGTAGTTTCTAATGGAACCTGACGGGGACTCTTTCTAACAGACTCTATACCGAACACTGAAAGGGCCTCTGAAGGATTTTAACAGCAGCAGCAGCAAAGGATTCTGGAATATGTAGTCCTCATTAAAAAAAAGTACCATAGCTTTCTATGGACACAGAACTACAGTGGGGACGGAAAGTATTCAGACCACCTTAAATTTTTCACTCTGTTATATTGCAGCCATTTGCTAAAACCATTTGAGTTCGTTTTTTTCCTCATTAACCACTTTACGCCCACGCTATAGCCGAAAGACATCTGCAGCGCGGACGCTAACTGCCGGGAGGCCGTCCCTAGACGTCCTCCTGTTTACTTCTGCCATGTGCGCTCCCGCGGGCGCGCATCGGGGAAGTTCTCCCTTGGACACAGCCAGTCACAGATCACCATAAACGGCCAATCACAGTGGCCGTTTACAGTGTGATCAGCGGTGCCAATGAGAGATGATCTCATATGTAAACATATGAGATCATCTCTCATTGCCGGCTCTCCCTCCTCACACAGAGACAGCGTGTGAGGAGGGAGAGCTAACCGCTGCAGCGTGTGTCAGGAAAAACAAACAAACAAACAAGTGATGTCAGTGCCATCTGTCCCCACTGTCATCTGTCCCAACTGCCATCTGTCCCAACTGCCATCTGTCCCAACTGCCATCTGTCCCAACTGCCATCTGTCCCAACTGCCATCTGTCCCAACTGCCATCTGTCCCCACTGCCCTCTGTCCCCACTGCCCTCTGTCCCCACTGCCCTCTGTCCCCACTGCCCTCTGTCCCCACTGCCCTCTGTCCCCACTGCCCTCTGTCCCAACTGCCCTCTCTCCCCAGTGCCATCTCTCCCCAGTGCCATCTCTCCCCAGTGCCATCTCTCCCCAGTGCCATCTCTCCCCAGTGCCACATATTAGTGCCATCTGTCATCAGTGCCATCTGTCATCAGTGCCACATATTAGTGCCATCTGTCATCAGTGCCACCTGTCAGTGTCACGTGCCATCTGTCATCAGTGTCACGTGTCATCAGTGCCACGTATCAGTGGCATCTGTCATCAGTGTCATGTGTCATCAGTGCCATGTATCAGTGCCATCTGTCATCAGTGTCACGTGTCATCAGTGCCACGTATTAGTGCCATCTGTCATCAGTGCCACGTGTTAATGCCATCTGTCATCAGTGCCACCTGTCATCAGTGCCACATATTAGTGCCACCTGTCATCAGTGTCACCAGTGCCACGTATTAGTGCCATCTGTCAGTGCCACGTATTAGTGCCATCTGTCATCAGTGCCACGTATTAGCCATCTGTCATCAGTGCCACATCAGTGCCACGTATCAGTGCCATCTGTCATCAGTGCCACGTCAGTGTCACGTGTCATTGTCCTGGTGCTCCAGGGACTTCAAAGGTGTAATAGGTAGTCAACAAGTTAGATGTGTAATTTATGCTCCTAGAACACGTGATGGCGCTCCCTTCACGTTGGGCCTCTCTATGTGGCCAGGCTGTGAAAAAGTCCCACACATGTGGTATCGTAATACTCAGGAGGAGTAGCAGAATGTATTTTGGGGTGTTATTTGTGGTATATACATGCCATGTGAGAGAAATAACCTATTACAATGACAATTTTGTGGGGGGAAAAAAAAAAATCTTCATTTTGCAAAGAATTGTGGGAAAAAAATGACAACATCAAAAACCTCACCATGCATCTTACTAAATACCTTGGAATGTCTACTTTCAAAAAAGGGGTCATTTGGGGGGTATTTGTATTTTCCTGGCTTATTCGGGTCGCAAGAAATGAGATAGGCCACCAGTACATCAAGTGTGATCAATTTTTTATGATTTGCACCACAGCTTGTAGACTAACTTTCACAAAGACCAAATAATATCCACTAATTTGGGTTATTTTTACCAAAGATATGTAGCAGTATAAATTGAGGCCAAAATTTATGAAGAAAAATTCATAATTTGCAAAATTTTATCACAGAAACTAAGAAAAATGCGTTTTTTTCCAAAATGTTCGGTCTTTTTTCATTTATAGTGCAAAAAATAAAAAACCCAGAGGTGATCAAATACCACCAAAAGAAAGCTCTATTTGTATGAAAAAAAGGACAAAAAATTCATTTGGGTACAGTATTACATGACTGAGTAATTGTCATTCAAAGTGTGAGAGCGCTGAAAGCTGAAAATTGGTCTGGGCAGGAGGGGGGTTTAAGTGTCCAGTAGGTAAGTGGTTAATTTACACACAGCACCCCCATATTGACAGTAAAAAACAGAATTGTTGACATTTTTGAAGATTTGTTAAAAAAGAAAAACTGAAATATCACATGGTTCTAAGTATTCAGACCCTTTGCTCAGTATTTAGTAGAAGCACCCTTTTTATCTAATACAGCCATTTTTTCTTTTTGGGTAAGATGCAACAAGTTTTTCACACCTGGATTTGGGGATCCTCTGCCATTCCTCCTTGCAGATCCTCTCCAGTTCTGTCAAGTTGGATGGTAAACATTGGTGGACAGCCATTTTTAGGTCTCTCCAGAGATGCTTAATTGGGTTTAAGTCAGGGCTCTGGCTGGGCCATTCAAGAACAGTCAAAGAGTTGTTGTGAAGCCACTCCATTATTTTAGCTGTGTGCTTAGGGTCATTGTCTTGTTGGAAGGTAAACCTTCAGCCCAGTCTGAGGTCCTGAGCACTCTGGAGAAGGTTTTCGTCCAGGATATCCCTGTACTTGGCCACATTCATCTTTCCCTCAATTGCAACCAGTCGCCCTGTCCCTGCAGCTGAAAAACACCCCCACAGCATGATGCTGTCACCATGCTGTCACCACCATGCTTCACTGTTGGGACTGTATTGGACAGGTGATGAGCAGTGCCTGGTTTTCTCCACACATACCGCTTAGAATTAAGACCAAAAAGTTCTATCTTGGTCTCATCAGACCAGAGAATCTTATTTCTCACCATCTTGGAGTCATTCAGGTGTTTTTAGCAAACTCTATGCAGGCTTTCATGTGTCTTGCAGAGAGGCTTCCGTCGGGCCACTCTGCCATAAAGCCCCGACTGTTGGAGGGCTGCAGTGATGGTTGACTTTCTACAACTTTCTCCCATCTCATCTAGGAACCTTAAGTGCAGCAGAAATTTTTTTGTAACCTTGGCCAGATCTGTGCCTTGCCTCAATTCTGTCTCTGAGCTCTTCAGACAGTTCCTTTGACCTCATGATTGTCATTTGCTCTGACATGCACTGTGAGCTGTAAGGTCTGGTGTGTGGCTTTCCTAAGCAAGTCCAATCAGTATAATCAAGCATAGCTGGACTCAAATGAATGCGTAGAACCATCTCAAGGATGATCAGAGGAAATGGACAGCACCTGAGTTAAATATATGAGTGTCACAGCAAAGGGTCTGAATACTTAGGACCATGTGATATTTCAGTTTTTCTTTTTGAATAAATCTGCAAAAATGTCAACAATTCTGTGTTTTGGAAGGAAGGTAGATCCCAGCTCTGATTGTACCTCTGTCTTGACAGAATGGAAGAATGGAGTTCCTAACGCCATGCAAAGAGCTATCTTCCAATTGACGGCAGATGGAGTAATCTTAATCCATCCAGAGAGCTCAAGACATATCAAACCAGAGCCAGAAGCTACCACCTCCATGCCTACTACATCAACTGAAAATTTATTTGCCCCCATAGTAGCCGAGTTTGTGAAACTGGTTGAAGGGCTATTGAAGAATCCAGTAACGCCAACCAATTATGTATATTAAGAGAGAAAGAGGGGTTTTGGGCCTTCAAATGAAATCACGGCCTGGTAAGGCCGTGTATTTCCATCCCTATCAATATGATGACAAGAAAGCAAGCGAGCAAACAAGTAAGCAAGCAAGCAAACAACAAGGGGGTGGGACTTTAGATGAAGCCCATGGTTTGCAACTCGATAGATTGGCGGATTAATAAAATGTTTATTAAATCATATACAGTGGATAACGTACATATTGCTAATGTCAGTTTACAGAACAAGTAGACATGGTAATAACACTAGTAACATATAACATTGCATGATAAAATTACATAGTCCACCAATAACATATGAATATATACATATATTACAAGGTAAT
This sequence comes from Aquarana catesbeiana, assembly GCF_042186555.1. NCBI lineage: Eukaryota > Metazoa > Chordata > Amphibia > Anura > Ranidae > Aquarana > Aquarana catesbeiana. Next base: position 88,224,911 of record NC_133336.1, read on the forward strand.
GCCTGCATGACTTATGGCCTCAATGTTCCTGTTGTGAGGGATGAACCATAAAATATGAAAAAATGGTGCAAACATAAAACACGGCATCTGATATCTCGATGCGTTTCGTGGCTCTGTGCCACTCATCAGGAGAAGGCATGCAGTAAATCTGTAACTTAAAAGTATATAAATGGTCTGGCATATATCAACGTGAATACGGAAGGGGTAAACAGAACCCCCCCCCCCCGAAATACATGTTTACTCACTAAAATCTGTATGTTGATGGTGAAGGGCCGAGGGTAGTGAGCCATCAGGGGACATTGCGACCGGGAGCTAAGGTGGAGAAGTTTTGTTCTTTGATCTATTTATTTGTATTTATTTACCTTTTTACTTGCATTTTACTATTACCTTTAACAACCTTTGCTCTCTGTCAGAATAACGTATATATTTGGGTTTCTTTGTTCTAACAGCGCAGCACCAACCCCCATTTTTTAACAGGAGACATGAGCAGTGGGTGGGCAGCATGGGATACGGTGGGATATCCCACCCAGCCGGTGCAGGAAGATGCAGAGCAGGCAGCATAGGCTGAGTAGAGAGCACTGGCACATTCAAATCTCCCGCCCTGCTGGGCGAAGGGAGGGAATGAACCACTGGGGGCAGCAGTGTAGATGCTGGGAGAGCCAAAGACCCTCCCGCAGGGAGATGTGAACGGGCGGCCAAGGGGACCCAGCAGAGACTCATGGATGGTGAGCCATGGGATGGGCTGGCCTGGCAGAAGACTCCCGAGCGGATCTCCATGGAGCCCCGGCAGCCCCCCCACGTGCCGCAGGCGGCAGATCCAGGAATGGCAGCGGTGGACACCCGTGAGCAAGGGATGGGGGCGGAGAATGCCGCAGCTCCTGTCCGGCTGGACACAGGGAGGCAGCCAGGGGGAGAGGCAGCAGGAGGAGCCCTGGCGGGCCGCATCGTGGCTCTAGGGCTCGGGGAGCGGGGATAGTGCGCAGAGCCATGGCAGACACTGGCGGGGAGGGAGCCCACTGAACACCCAGCATATAGAACAATGGCTGCAAAGGTGTCAGTGCGTTGCCTGACCAAAAAACACGACAGTGATACAAAAAAGACGCCACTTGCCCCCATCTATAGCTGGCTTTCACAGTAAGAAGCATTGGAAAGCTAACAACAGGTATAAACAAAGAGCTGGTGGTAAGTTAAGCTTGTTTTTTTCCTTGGATTTATCCTTAGCTTTGGTTATACTTTTTTTAGCCTTCCAATGTTTCTTACTGCGATAGCCAGCTATAGATGTGGGCAAGTGGCATCTTTTTTGTATTACTAAACCCAGGACCCTGCATTCACTATATCTGGTCTCCCACTGTACACAGAACTGCTAAATACCTTTTCTCATCAGCAGTATAAAGCAGCCTTCTGACTTCTATAAGTGTCTGGTTAAGGCTTGTAGGAGAAGTTTTCATTCTACTCTGACTGTCCTATGAGGTTGCAGGACCCCTGACCCTCTGTCTGGACAGTGCTGATTTGCCCTGTGCTGATCAGATGCACCCTTCCAAGAAAAAAAACAAAAAACTCTCTAGCAATACACACCAAACTTAGCACGTGCAGAGTGCCCCCAAGGCTCTGATCTATCAGGAGATGGATTGGGGACTGTAGAAGAAAGGGAGGATCAGAGAAGACAGGATCAAACAGCCTTTTTACACAATGTGGAGGATTAAGCCCTTAGGTTCCGCAGTGAGTATAACAAGCATACTTTACTTCATGTACAGACTAGACATGTGCAATTTGTTTCAGTCTGAATACAAATTTGGCCAAATTTTTGGTTATTCAGAGATTCGGATGTACCTGAATCTCCAAATAAAATAGTTATGAATAGTAACGAATTTAGTTGAAACCTGTTAAAATTAGTTTTGTTTATTTGTTCTCTAATGAATTCCAACTTTTCAGAATGATTAGAATTCCGATCGGTCAAAAAACGATGGACGATTCAAATTTTGTGTGAAGAATAGCTGGTTGTTAAGCAGTGGTCCGGGAAGCCAGCCGCCCATGTCCTTAAAGAGGGAGTCCACCTAAAAAAAATTATTAAAAGCCAGCAACTACAAATACTTCAGCTGCTGACTTTTAATAAATGGTCACTTACCTGTCCTGGAGTCCAGCGATGTCGGCAGCCGAAGCCGATCAATCGTTCGGCTCTTGGCTGCTGCTGCCGCCATTCTCTGTGAGGGAATCAGGAAGTAAAGCGTTGCGGCTTCACTTCCCGGTTCCCTACTGCGCATGCGCGAGTCGCGCTGCGCGCCCTAAGTGGTCCCCGCTATCTCCTGGGACCTCTGTGTTTCCCAGGAGACAACGGGGGGGTTGCGGGAAGGGGCATGACTCCCGCGGGAGTCTATTCCAGCTGGCTTTCCCACTGACAGATGAATGTAAAGAAAAGAATGCCGGCATTGCCTGGCAATGGAAAAATGTTACGATCTTCCATTGTAGTGGAAGAAAGGCTTTGCCTTTCAAAAGATTTTTGGTTCCTAACCAGCAATTGAGGCTTTTGCGCATCCTTGGGGATAGGCACATCGGAAGATCCAAGGCATGAGTTTTTGTTCCAAGCTGCGAGAATGCTTCTCTGCAGAGGCCTTGAGTGAAACTGGGCAAATGGAACAGCCTCGAAAGTGGCAACCATCTTTCCTAACAGTCTCATACATAGCCGAATGGATGGACTCTTTTTGCTTAATACTAAGCGGACTAGAGCTCTTACGGACTTGACCTTTGGCTCTGGTAGAAACACCCTGCCTTGAGCGGTGTCTATGATCATGCCTAGATACTCCAACCTTGTTGAAGGTTGCAAATAAGACTTTTCTAGGTTGATTATCCAGCCTAGTCTTTCCAAATGTCTTACTGTCTTGAAGACAGCGTGGTTCAGGTGTGCCACCGATTGCTCTATGAGTAGCCAATCGTCTAGATAAGCTACCACAGTTATGCCCTGAGCTCTTAGATTTGCTAAGAGAGGGTCTAGAATTTTTGTAAAAATTTGAGGAGCTGTAGCGAGACCGAAAGGAAGGGCCACAAACTGGAAATGGTGCTGGTCTACCGCGAACCTTAGATATCTTTGGTGAGCGGGAAAAATCAGCACATGAAGATATGCATCCTTGATATCTATTGATGCCATAAATTCTCCCCCCTGCAGGGTGGAGATCACCGAACAAATTGACTGCATTCGGAAGGATCGAATGTGTAGAAACTGATTTTAGATCTAGGATGGGTCTGACATCTCCATTTGGCTTTGGAACGGTGAAGAGATTCGAGTAGAACCCTGAACTCTGATCTTTTGGGTTCATTTCTACTATCACTCCCTGGGATAGTAAGCAATCTAAGGCCAGTAGTAGCGGTTCTCACTTTACTGGATCTTTGGGAACTCTTGACCTTAGGAAAAGAGCTGGTGGAAGCTCTAGGAACTCTATTTTGTAACCTAGAGATACTGAAGAGACCACCCACTTGTCTTGAACCTCTTCCCGCCAGGCTCCTGAAAACTGTAGGAGCCTTCCCCCCCACTCGGCCGAGTGGGGGCGCCCCTTCACAGGGATGTTTTGGGGCTCTGCTTGGCAGGCTTTCGTCCCCAAGCCTTTTTCTGCCCTTGGGTGTGACCCTGGGCCTTTCCTCTGAAAGTAGATTGGGAAGGCCGTCGCCACTGCTTAAAGCCTGATGTTCCAGGGGAAGGGGAAAGAGAGCGTTTGAATGGTGCACGTTTACTCCTCTTAACTGGTAGGAGTGTAGATTTACCACCTGTAATTTTTTGGATAAAATTATCTAGGTCATCCCCAAATAGGCATTCCCCTTTGAATGGGAAGCCAGCTAAATATCTTTTGCATGAAAGCTCTGCTGCCCAACATTTAAGCCAAAGGGACCTGCGCATGTGTACCAACAGGAGAGACAAACGAGATGCTTGCTGGGCAGAATCCAGAATGGCATCAATCATAAAACACAGCACCTGTGGAAGGTCTGCATAGTTCTCCACTTGCTCACTGGAGGCCAAGCATCTGCTTAACCTGTTCCTTGAGGAATTGACACAAACCCACAGTTGCAACTGTAGGTTGGACTACAGCGCCAGCCATGGAGAAGGGGGCTTTTAATAAAGTTTCCAGCTTTTTATCAGTTGGATCTTTTAACACCTGAGCATTGTCCAAGGGACAGGTCAGGTTTTTATTCACACAAGAGACAGCTGCATCCACAGATGGGACCTCCCACTTCTTGGTGAAGCTTTCCTCCAGAGGATAAAGCATAGAAAACCTTTTAGGAGGAGTAAACAGTTTATCGGGATGTCCCCAGTCCTCATACAACAATTTATCCATTAAAGGATGAATTGGAAAGGAAAACGCAGTCTGTGGGATCCTTCTGACCCCCAGGGAAGAAACAGAGGCTGTAGCGGCCTCAGCAGAGGGCATTTTAAATGTGGAACGCACTAGTTCAGTATAATACTGGACCTGCTTGTTGAGTGCCTGAGAGGAAGAAGCTCTCTCCTCTTCCTCTGAATCCTCAGACTGCTCTTGATCCCTATCTCTGGATAGGGATCTCTCCTCATTGTCAGAAGAATCATCTGAAAGAGAAAGTGCAGCAGAGGGAGGGGATTTACCCCTTTTTCTGCTATCTTTTAAGGAAGCTGAAATAAAATTCATAATTCTTCCCTCAAATCCCTCCAATGTAGCCCTAAGGGAATCCTCTGTGACATATGCTGGGGCTGTAACATTAGGAGAGGCTGCAAAACCTGACAGGGGCACTGACTCATCCTGTGAGGCTGGCTCCAGTCTTGCAGGGGGGATGGTAATCTGCAGGCATCTTTAGGACCCCTAGACACAGGCGGTGACTTTCTTGTGCCTTTGTTACCTCCCCCCGAGACCCTCTTACGAGTAGACATAGTCCCAAGCTACAAAGCATGGGTACTAGTACATATGCAATCACTGTTGTGCTAAAAGTCTCACAATATACATATATGCTTAATACTGCACAAACCTGATGCCGAGTAGGTGTCTTAGGTTAGCCTGGATCTGACCACTTTAAGATGCTCACTGCCCAGACTCTGTATCCATCTGTTTACAGAGCTCTGAACGCTCTGGGCTTTTAAATTAGCCACCTGGCGTCTGCACACCTGCAGTGGAGGAAGGGAATGATTGGACACCAGCTTCACTGAGTGTGTCTGAAAAGCACGTAAGTTTGATCTGTACTCCCTCTAGTGGTGGAAATCAGGTAAGACATGAACTCATTGAAGAAAATCCACTTGTAATATAAATATATATATAGGATTAACTTCTCTTACCTGTCCCCGCCACAGGAACTGCTGAGAACAGACAGTTTCCAGCCTTCACCCATCACGGCGGGTAGCGTTGTGCCAACCTTCAGGGTTTTTTGGGTTCCTACTCAGAGAAACCTCTTTACCTGGACCTGTAAAAGACTCTGCCAGAAACTTTCGTGCCACTGTTTTAATAGTACACCAAGCCTGGTTTTCTCAGAGCCCAGTCCTCCAAAGAGAGACTTACAGGCAAAACCTCGCTTCTTCGGATGACGAGGCCTGGGTACCATACCATCTTGGGAGTCAAAATATCGGCCCAAGATATGGATCCGGTCAGCATAGCCCTTTAAGCCCCCACAGGGACCAAACTGGAGCTTTCTTCACAGCACATGTTTTACGTGACCAACCACCTTAGACACTGGTGAAAAAAACTGAGGTCCTCCCTGTATGGGAGGTGTTATATAGGGGAGGAATTCTCCTTAATTGGGGTTAACCAGTGTCCAATCACCGATGGTGCCTATCTAACCCACTATGTAATGAATACTCTGTGTCCCGTGATGTATGATCAAGAAAGTAGCTTTTTGTTTGTCAAAAGTAGGGATGAGCCGAACACCCCCCTGTTTGGTTCGCACTAGAACATGCGAACAGGCAAAAAATTTGTTCAAAGACGTGAACACCGTTAAAGTCTATGGGACTCGAACATGAATAATCAAAAGTGCTAATTTAAAAGGCTTATATGCAAGTTATTGTCATAAAAAGTGTTTGGGGACCTGGGTACATGGATCAATGCAAAAAAAAAGTTTTAAAAACGGCCATTTTTTCGGGAGCAGTGATTTTAATAATGCTTAAAGTGAAACAATAAAAGTGTAATATTCCTTTAAATTTCGTACCTGGGGGGTGTCTATAGTATGCCTGTAAAGGGGCGCATGTTTCCCGTGTTTAGAACAGTCTGACAGCAAAATGACATTTCAAAGGAAAAAAAGTCATTTAAAACTACTCGCGGCTATTAATGAATTGTCGGTCCGACAATACACATAAAGGTTCATTGATAAAAACAGCATGGGATTTCCCCACAGGGGAACCCTGAACCAAAATTAAAAAAAAAATGGCGTGGGGGTCCCCCTAAATTCCATACCAGGCCCTTCAGGTCTGGTATGGATTTTAAGGGGAACCCCGCGCCAAAATAAAAAAAAAAAATGGTGTGGGGTCCCCCCAAAAATCCATACCAGACCCTTAACCGAGCACGCAACCTGGTAGGCCGCAGGAAAAGAGGGGGGACGAGAGAGCGCCCCCCCCCTGAACCGTACCAGGCCACATGCCCTCAACATTGGGAGGGTGCTTTGGGGTAGCGGCCCCCCAAAGCACCTTGTCCCCCAGATCCTGCCCCCTGTGTGAAATGGTAATGGGGTACAAAAGTACCCCTACCATTTCACAAAAAAAGTGTCAAAAATGTTAAAAATGACAAGAGACAGTTTTTGACAATTCCTTTATTTAAAGTCTTCTTCTTTCCATCTTCTTCGGGTCTTCTTTCTTCTATCTTCCTTTGGTTTCTTCCTCCATCTTCTTCTTACTCTGGTTCTTCCTCCGATCCTCTGCTTCTTGCTCCGGTGTTCTCGTCTGGCATCTTCCTCCGCGGTGTCTTCTTCCCCGCTTCGTTCTCGGGCCGCTCCGCATCCATGGGAGGCTCCCGCTGTGTGACACTTCTCGTCTTCTGACACTTCCTAAATACGTGACGGGGACTTCCCTATGGGTTTCCCCGTGATGTCAGAGGGGGCGGGGTCACCCAGTTATGTAACGGGTGACCCCGCCCCCCTCTGACGAGAGGAGGAAGATGCCGGACGAGAACACCTGAGCAAGAAGCAGAGGATCGGAGGAAGAACCAGAGGAAGAAGAAGATGGAGGAAGAAACCGAAGGAAGAAAATAGAAAGAAGACCCGAAGAAGCTGGAAAGAAGAAGACTTTAAATAAAGGAATTGTCAAAACTGTCTATTGTAATTTTTAACATTTTTGACACTTTTTTTGCGAAATAGTAGGGGTACTTTTGTACCCTATTACCATTTCACACAGGGGGGCAGGATCTGGGGGTCCCCTTGTTAAAGGGGCTTCCAGATTCCGATAAACCCCCCGCCCGCAGACCCCCACAAGCACCAGCCAAGGGTTGTGGGGATGAGGCCCTTGTCCTCATCAACATGGGGACAAGGTGCTTTGGGGGGCCGCTACCCCCAAACACCCTCCCAATGTTGATGGCATGTGGCCTGGTACGGTTCAAGGGGGTCAGGGCGCTCTCTCCTCCCCCCTCTTTTCCTGTGGCCTGCCAGGTTGCGTGCTCGGATAAGAGTCTGGTATGAACTTTTGGGGGGACCCCACGCCATTTTTTTAAAAATTTTTGCACGGGGTTCCCCTTAAAAGCCAGGTCTGGTATGGATTTTGAGGGGGACCCCCACGCCATTTTTAAATAAAATTTTGGCGCGGGGTTCCCCTTAATATCCATACCAGACCTGAAGGGCCTGGTATGGAATTTAGGCGGGCCCCCACGCCATTTTTTTTTTAAATTTTGGTTCAGGGTTCCCCTGTGGGGAAATCCCTTGCCGCTTTTATCAATGAACTTTTATGTGTATTGTCAGACCGACAATTTATTAATAGCCACGAGTAGTTTTAAATGACTTTTTTTCCTTTGAAATGTCATTTTGCTGTCAGACTGTTCTAAGCACGGGAAACATGCGCCCCTTTACAGGCATACTATAGACACCCCCCAGGTACGAAATTTAAAGGAATATTACACTTTTATTGTTTCACTTTAAGCATTATTAAAATCACTGCTCCCGAAAAAACTGCAGTTTTTTTAAACTTTTTTTTGCATTGATCCATGTCCCCTGGAGCAGGACCCAGGTCCCCAAACACTTTTTATAAAAATACCATGCATATAAGCCTTTAAAATTAGCACTTTTGATTTCTCCCATAGACTTTTAAAGGGTGTTCCGTGGCTTTCAAATTTGCCGCGAACACCCCAAATAGTTTGCTGTTCGGCGAACTGGCGAACAGCCGATGTTCGAGTCGAACATGAGTTTGACTCGAACTCGAATCTCATCCCTAGTCAAAAGTCATAGAAAATGTAAGATTGCAACTATTGAAATTCATACTCGAAAAACATTTCTGGAGTAGATCAATTGGGCCAACTCATAGCATAAAAACATTATCTATGTACCAAAGCCATAGTGAGATGTGTTTGGAAAAAAGGGAGAATTCCTCCGGCAGCAAAAAGTGACGTTTCCACTCCCCCAGGTACAGATTGGCGTAGGATGGGGCATAACAAGTCTCCACTGCTACGCCCTGCACCTGGAGGGAGTGGGAACCATCAAACGTGAACATGTCGTTTGACAGAATAAGTGCTTTGTGCAAAAAAGTTTTTAACAACAGCAAAGCCTCTTTTGTGTGAAATGGAACAATATAAGGCCTCCACATCTATTGTAACTAGAACAGTTTGAGGCGAAATGGTAAGACCTTCGATGGATTGAGGAAAATGAGAAGTAGTCAGTGGATGGGGGTGCAGAGGTGACATGTGGAGGGGCAGAGAGATAATCTGTGGATGGGGGTGCAGAGGTGACACGTGGAGGGGCAGAGAGATAATCTGTGGATGGGGGTGCAGAGGTGACATGTGGAGGGGCAGAGAGATAATCTGTGGATGGGGTGCAGAGGTGACATGTGGAGGGGCAGAGAGATAATCTGTGGATGGGGTGCAGAGGTGACGTGGAGGGGCAGAGAGACAATCAGTGCATGGGGGTGCAGAAGTGACATATTGACAGAGGGTGAGCTGTGGACAGAGAGGAGAGGGTGAGCTGTGGACGGAGAGGAGAAGGTGAACTGTGGAAGGAGGGGAGAGGGTGGGCTGTGGACGAAGAGGAGAGGGTGGGCTGTGGACGAAGAGGAGAGGGTGGGCTGTGGGCGGAGAGGAGAGGGTGAGCTGTGGACGGGGAGGAGAGGGTGAGCTGTGGACGGGGAGGAGAGGGTGAGCTGTGGACGGGGAGGAGAGGGTGAGTTGTGGACGGGGAAGAGAGGGTGAGTTGTGGACGGAGAGGAGAGGGTGAGCTTTGGACGAAGAGGAGAGGGTGAGCTGAGAACGGGAAGGAGAGAGTGAGCTGTAGACAGGGAGAAGAGGGTGAGCTAGCTATGGAAGGGGAGGAGAGAAGGTGAGCTGTGGATGGGAATGCAATTTTTTTTCTGCACAATGGGTGATACACACTCAGTACTGCAAAATATGTATTCCTGTGTGTTATGCACTTCTGAGTCCAGTACTCTGTGTGTTACACCTTCCTGAACCTTGGATTGTGTGCGAAACTCTTAGCAATAGCAAGATTGGGGACGGGAGGGGGTGGGGTCAGGGGCGGGGAGTTGACTGGGAAGGGTGGGTTCCTGCATCTATTCTCAAAGAAAAAAAGCCCTGGTAAGCTGACAACAAAAGGTCTCAGAAAACTGTCGACCCATTTGCTGGCGTTTTCAGAGATGTTGGAATTGCCAGAAATAATAGGCCTTCCAGGAAGGTCTACCAGAGATTTGTGAACTTTAGGGAGGTTATAAAAAACAGGAATACGAGGGTGTGCATTGTTAATGAACTCAAAGGTCTGGGTGGAGAATAGGCAAGCAAGCATTGACAAGGGTGTAATAGCGTGTGTTGGAACGATCAATCCATAACAGAGAGATAGGCTTACACCACTCCGGATTGTTAAGAACCTTTAAACACATGCGTTTGCAATCTTGGCTATTCATCACTACTGTGTTTCCTTCCTTGTCAGCCAGCTTGATGACTATGGACCTATCTCCCACCAGACCCTCAAGAGCAGTATTTTGTGCTGGAATTAAGTTGGACAATGAGTGGGGGGATATTTACAGAGGGGAATTTTTGCGATTTATTCTTGAGATTGGTGTCATCTCCAGAACCCATGCTGTCCGCCAATAATTGATCAAGATCAACCCGATCAATGAGATCTTGAGTATCCCTCTCTTCATAAAGAAGGGTTAAATCTTGTAAGACCCTACACTCTTTTAAAGTAAAGTGTTCAAAATAAGTGTTATCAGTCTGTTTTATGTGGGATAGTCTAAAATAATCTTATGTGCAAATAGGTGAAGATCCTTAAAGTGGATGTAAACCCACCACTCACCCAGTATAGACTAATGGAACAGTATTAATGTATATATACATGCAAGCCTCCTGCATGTATCCCTACCTTGCAAATGTAAGGACATCATATTTTGAAGGGGGAAGTGTTTAGGAGTGGCCCCTAAATCAAGTAAAGAAGCACACAAGATCTCATTGCTTGAGGTCTGGGAAGAATGTGCAGACTTTTGAGAAGAATCAGACTCCAAAGTCTGTCTTTTTGGGATCATTTTTGTGGGAGGGGCCTGCGTTGCAGAGACTTCTTTTACAGGAAGTTTGCTGGCTAAAGCCAGTAAGAGATACCTGGGAGGAAGAGGAAAAATATGATGGATTATTCAACTGTTGGTAATCTAGTTTATGCAAAAATCTAGATTGCTGTCTATGTTCTCTTGCATCCCATCTATATGCCTTGGCATTAGCAAGGCACATCTGTCTCGTTCAAATTTATTATCCTTCTTTTCCAATATCTGCTTATTGAAGGCTTCCAGACTTTGAGTTTAGTTTCATACTCATGATATTTCTCGTGAGCTTTCAAGGGATTTAGGGAGGACACCACTTTTTGAAACTCAATATCCAATTTGTCAATTTGTTGTTTATAATCTACAATCAACAGTGACATCATTCTTTTAGTGCACAAATTGATGTTATCTTCCCATTTGTTCCTAAACTCACTTGAAATATTGGGAATATTGGGAAAACTCGGGATCCTCAGTCCTTTGGGATTGTATCCCTCCCTTATGTATTTTTCAAGCTGAAGCTGAGTGCCAGTAGAGGGCAGACTTTCTTTCTAACAAATTCTCTAGACCGGAAAACAAAAAAGACAAATCTGAAACTGTTTTAACAGCTTCCTCATGACTTTGCTGGTAACTCATCATCAGTACATCCCAGACATTTTGTGAAGAGAAAAAGGGAGGGGAGAAATAGAGTGAGATGAAAGAAAAAAAAAAACACACACGTAACAGAACCTTCCACACTCCACTGAGTGCTTCGGTATATCACTTCCTAAGCTCTGGAACACGAGATCAGTGAATCTGGCTATAGTTACCTCAAGAACTAGGCAATACCAGTTAGAGTAAAGCAGAATAAGAACGGTTTATTTGAAATCTCACACAAAATATATACAACCCCCTCCTGATCATATTACCCTAACAATACAACTGTAACCAGAAACCTAATTAACTAGTCATTTAAACCAGCCTAGGTGCCTAGACTATTCAGCCCCTACAACAGTGAATACAAAGAACACATTATTACAAGTATAAACACAGCCCACAAGGGTAGTGTGCTAGTAGACAATAGCTGGGTTAATTAGCACAAATAACAATGGGTGAAAGACCCTTAGGAGGCACACTAGACCTACCTGCAATAAACACATTATAGCAGACAACCTCAGACAGATAACTTGCTGATGACATCAGCATCTGCTATGAGTCCCACAGTGTGGCGCAGTCCTTGCTTGAAATGTGGCATATAGGCTCTTAACATGAATCCCAGAGTCTGTGTGTCTTGGGGAGACATGGTCTTGAATCCAAAGTAACATTACTCCAAGGGTCCCCAGGCATACGCCTCACAAAGAGTAGTGTTCCCTTAAAAGCCAGGGCCCATAGTCAGAAGGCCAGAAGCTAGCATTCAGTCCCCTCCAAAAGCCTCTGTCCCAGGGGGAGTCTATCACAACACACAACACATACAACACCAGATACAGGGACAGCAGTAAATCCCACCAGGGGTGTTATCCTATATAGGGGTTGGATATTTTTATATATGTCAAAATCTTAAAACCCGCAAAATTTTATTACAAAAGTACAAAAGTGAAGAATTCTTAAAAATAATAAGTAACGTAACATACTGGCCTACACTGGCCTAAACCTAAGAAAAGTCAATTCAGCATAAACGATTTAAACTTATATGCATAAAAGCAACTCAAAAATAGAAACTGTTACACTGAAATAAGTTTTTAGAGGCTTTTATAAAGCCTAACACTATAATTCTTTACTATAACAACATTCCCTTACTTATGCTTAGACTAAGAAACACAGGCCATCATCTGTACGTAACTTTTCTTCAAAAATCAGCTATGACTCAAAAGCTAACGGAGTGAAAAAACAGAACGAAACCAGAGAAAGGAACCACAACCAAGAGATCAACAGCCACAGGCCTGATATTCCTCCACACCTTTTTCCAGGTCCCCTGCTGCCCCCTGCCTTTCTCAAGACCCAAATTTTCTATACCTCACTGATAGGGAAACCCCAAAACTCATGGGCTTCAGTAACATTTTGCCTGCTGAAGCCAGATTGAAAATAGATTTTATTATTCAAGCATGTAGATACCCACAAACAAGGAGAACAATACAGTACATGGTGATACGTTCAACAGAATTGTTCTGAGTAGCTAGGGAGAACAATACAATTTATATGTTTTACCAAAAGGGTGGGAACTAGCTAGCTAAATGGTCTTTGAAGTCCAATCCTGATTGAAATGCAAAATACTTGTTTACATAGTTAATTCCAAAGCTCGTTGGCTGACCAGGCCTTCAAAGGTCACAATAGCATTTTTTGCAAATAAAGGTCTAAATAGCCTTTAGACACAATCAAGACAATCGTTACACAATATGACTTTGAACAGGATATACAACCAATATATATATACTAAATCAGAAATGCATGTTTTGATAATATTCATGAATAAATGTTTCATAAATAAAATGGCTATTCCATTTACCTGATCATCACCAAAGATGTGACGCACCACCACCTTGACAGGAAAGACTTTCTGCTGAAGGGATACATGGCACTATGCATTCCAGGTGAAATAGCGGACTACTAAACTGACTAAGAAAAGAGTGTTCAGATCAAAACCCTTGCGAGTCTGGAATGCTCCATAGACCCACTTTGCATAAGACATGAGAGAAAGGGAATACCCAGAGCCCTCTCCACCTCTTTATAAACCTCCACATTGAAAGCGCACTGAAGCAAGAGATGGTCCATACTTTTCACTTCACCTTAACACTCCACTCTCGGACAACCACGGGCATCCAGAGGGCGGTGCTTCAAGTTCCCCTTCACATAGAGTCTGCTATTGAATGTGAGCCAGGCCTGGTCCCTAAACTTTAAGGAAATCCAGAGTTTATTAAACGTAAACCCTCCCTCATAATATGACCGTGGTGTCAGGGCTGGGCTCAGCCCTTCCTTCTCTGAGCTGGCCACTTAGCTGTCGGCTAATTGCCAGTTTCTATCTCTCCACAGTGACTCACCTGTTGATGATATCCTGCTCGTCAGTCCTGCCTACTTAAGCCGTCCAGCCCAGATGATCTCTGCCTTTACTTTGGGGCTGCAGGCCTGTTCATTGATGCTGCCTATGTATCGAAGCACTCGATTCCGCTGCAGCTACATGACACTCCACTTGCCATTGAGGCTCTTGACGGGTGACCTCTACAGCCTGCCCATGTGACTCATGAGACTGTTCCGTTGTCCATGGCCGTAGGGGCTCTTCACCATGAGATAATCCAATTCCAAGTTATTTCCTCACCTAGGTTTCCGCTGGTTATTGGTTATCCTTGCCTACAGAGGCACAACCCTTCTTTTGATTGGCTCCGTGCTGAGGTTCTCTCCTGGTCACCACAATGCAGTAAGACATGCTTCCAGAAGGTAGCCAAATTCCTGTGCACTTCTCTCTTCTCCCCGGTAGTTTGCCTCCACACCGGTACATATGATTACGCAATTGACCTTCAACCTGGTGCCATATCCCCTCATGGCCGGATTATCCCTTTGTCGGTCTTGGAGGATAAGGCCATGGAGGAGTAAGTTGCAGACGCACTTTCTGCAAATCCTCGTCTCCTGCTGGTGCTGAATGCGCTATGCATCCTTATGACTACTTTTCCAAGAAATTGTCACCTGCGGAGTGCAATTACGAGATTGGTGACAGAGAGCTGTTAGCGATCATTTTAGCCCTGAAAGAATGGAGACGTCTTCTTGAAGGTACCACTGTGCCGGTTCTCATTCTTACTGACCATAAGAATCTCACATTCTAGTGTTAGGCTAAACGCCTCTCTCCCAGAAGGGCGCGATGGGCTCTTTTCTCATCTAGTTTCAATTACATTGTCTCATTCTTACCCAGTACTAAGAATGTATGGGGGGGAAACACTTTGTCATGACAATTTTCCTCCACTTCCAAGATGGAGTTGGTTCCGGTTCCTGTGATTCCTCCTGATCGTATTCTGGCTACAGTTCGCACCAGTCTCACTTTTCCTGTGGATGACAAAATTCTTGCTGCTCAGGTCCATGCTCCTCCTGAGAAACCTTGTGAACGCTGCTTTGTCTCAGAGAGTCTCTGTACTGCCGCGCTCCAGACTTACCATTCTCCCAAGGCTGCTGGCCACCCTGGGAAGAATCAATTCTTTTGGGCCATTTCCCAACAATTCTGGTGGCCTAGTCTACGTGCTGGTGTAACTGCCTTCGTAGCTGCCTGTTCCGTGTGTGCTCAGAGTAAGACTCCACGACACCTTCCAGTGGGCCTCCTACAACCCATACCCAATGGAGAGAGGCCCTGGACCCACCTGTCTATGGATTTCATTATGGAGTTACCCAACTCCCAGGGCAACACAGTTACCCTTATGGTGGTTGACTGATTCTTGAAAATGTCTCATTGTATTCCACTTAAGAAGTTGCCCACTTCTAAGGAACTGGTTTCCATTTTTGCTCTGGAGATCTTTCGCTTACATGGGCTACCCAAGGTGATTGTCTTGGACAGGGGTAGTCAGTTTGTGTCCCGGTTCTGGCGAGCCTTTTGCGCACAGTTGGGAATTCAGCTTCCTTTCTCCTCTGCGTATCACCCACAGTCTAATGGGGTCGCAGAACAAGCATTTGAGTCCTTGGAGCAATTCCTACATTGCTATATTTATGACCATCACAACAACTGGTCAGACCTCTTACCGTGGGCAGAGTTTGCTCACAATAGTGCCTTGAATTCTGCTTCCCGATTGTCCCTGTTTATGGCGAACTATGGTTTCCAACCTTCCATGTTGCCTGACTCATTTGTTCCACAGAGTATTCCTGCGTTAGAGGAGCATCTCTGTGGTCTTCGTTCCATTTGGGCACAAGTCCAGGAGGCTTTGCAACATGCTAATGATAGGTATAGACTCCATGCTGACCGCAGACGTCTGCCTGCGCCTTCCTACCAGGTTGGGGACAGCGTCTGGCTGTCATCTCGCAACCTCTGACTTTGTGTTCCCTCTCTGAAGTTCGCACCTCGGTTTATTGGGCCTTTCCGTATTCTTCGCAGGATTAACCCAGTGGCTTACGCATTAGACCTTCCTTCTAATATACGTATCTCAAATGTATTTCATGTCTCCTTATTAAAACCTTTGGTCTGCAACCGCTTTACCACCTCAGTGCCTCATCCTTACCCTGTACAGGTTGAGAACCATGAGGAGTATGAAGTACAGTCCATTGTTGACTCCCATGGGTACGTACAGTACCTTGTGCATTGGAAAGGGTACGCTCTGGAGGAACGTTCTCATCCTCGGACGTACATGCCCCTGTCCTCCTCCATTATTTCCATAGACGTTTTCCCCACGAGCCTAGTGGTCCTCTGAGGAGGAGGGGTCATTGACGAGGGGGTACTGTCAGGGCTGGGCTTAGCCCTTCCTTCTCTGAGCTGGCCACTCAGCTGTCGGCTAATTGCCAGTTTCTATCTCTCCACAGTGACTCACCTGATATCCTGCTTGTCAGTCCTGCCTACTTAAGCCGTCCAGCCCAGATGATCTCTGCCTTTGCCTTGGTCACATCTCTAGAGATGCTCTCTTGTGTTCCTGTTAAAGAAGACTTGCTTGGCTGACATTCCTTCTGGCTCCAGATTCTGCTTGCTGTTCTACTATGCTCATCTCTGGCTCCCTGACGTTTTTGGCTTGTCTTACTATCCATTCCGGTACCTGAACTGGCTATATTTTGACTACGTTTACTCTGTCTACCTTTTTTTATTATTGTTAAACAAGTGATATTTAACTGTACTCCTGTCTCAGTCTGATTCATGGTTTCTGACACGTGGCAATCTCTTAAGGCCAATGATGCATGAAAGGCAGCACCCATGGTTCTCTCACTCAAAAGTCTCCTAGGGAGGGACCCGATCTCTTCCGCTGTCACATGCCACTGCCTAAGCATTTTCAGGCACGGGGCAACATAAGCCGGAAGCTTACCATGTTTGACCCTCAGCTTTTCACTGGCCCACCACTCTCCCAGCACTGCAGAAAAGGCCTAAACCATCTGCGTAAATACCTAGCCACACAGGTGGTCTTTCTGCTAGCATATTATCAAAGTTGTGTTTCAAAAATATCAGAGAGAAGAAAACTGAGTTGACCCTGCCTAAGCCACCCTCCCTCCTGGAGTGATAAGTCACATTATGCTTAACAAGGTTCAATCTACAGTTCCATAATAATGGAAAGAAGCAGACCTATGGTGCTGGAAACACCTGGCTGAGCAGGGATTTACATGTCAGTCTGCCACATATGCCACTTTTTGCCCATACAGACTTATTGTATGCTAGTTTGGCCATGATCCCTGGGAAACAAGAGGTGTCTATCCTTCCGTGAGGAATATCAGACCACCAGGGGCATAACTACCACCATAGCGACCCATGCGGGCGCTATGGGGCCCGCAACCAAGTGGGGCCCAGTGAGGATGAGAGCACAGTCTCCCAGCCAGGGGAAGGGAGAGGAGAGGAAGAGGCAAGCTGTGACCTGTGCCCAGTGCAGCGTGACCTGTGCCCAATACAGCGTTGCCTGTGCCCAATACAGCCTGGTCTGCCTGTGCCCCATACAGCCTCACCTGTGGCAGAGGAAGAGGCAAGCCACCTGGATCAGCAGAGAGCTGAATTGCCCGATGTAATAGCTTTCATTAGAACTTCCAGTGTTTCCGGGGCTCACGTCACATAGCTCCACCTCTTGGCCCGGTGCCTTTGATAGACAGAACGCCAATCCAATGCGGGACGTGTGACGTCATCAAAGGCGTCAGGCCAAGAGGTGGGGCTATGTGACGATGAGCCCCGGGAAGACGGGAAATTCAAATGAAAGCTATTACAGCTGGCAATCCTGCTCTCTGCTGATCCGGGTGGCTTGCCTCTTCCTCTTCACAGGTGAGGGTGTATGGGGCACAGGCAGACCAGGCTGTATTGGGCACAGGCAACGCTGTATTGGGCACAAGTCACGCTGCATTGGGCACAGGTCACGCTGCATTGGGCACAGGTCACGCTGCATTGGGCACAGGTCACGTTGTATGGGGCACAGGTCACGCTGTATGGGGCACAGGTCACGCTGCATGGGGCGCAGGTCACGCTGCATGGGGCGCAGGTCACGCTGCATGGGGCGCAGGTCACGCTGCATTGGGCACAGGTCACGCTGCATTGGGCACAGGTCACGCTGCATTGGGCACAGGTCACGCTGTATGGGGCACAGGTCATGCTGTATGGGGCACAGGTCATGCTGTATGGGGCACAGGTCACACTGCATTGGGTACAGGTCACGCTGCATTGGGCACAGGTCACGCTGCATTGGGCACAGGTCACGCTGCATTGGGCACAGGTCACGCTGTATGGGGCACAGGTTACGCTGCATTGGGCACAGGTCACGCTGCATTGGGCACAGGTCACGCTGCATTGGGCACAGGTCACGCTGTATGGGGCACAGGTCGCGCTATATGGGGCACAGGTCACGCTGCATTGGGCACAGGTCACGCTGTATGGGGCACAGGTCACGCTGCATTGGGCACAGGTCACGCTGTATGGGGCACAGGTCATGCTGTATGGGGCACAGGTCATGCTGTATGGGGCACAGGTCACACTGCATTGGGCACAGGTCATGCTGCATTGGGCACAGGTCATGCTGTATGGGGCACAGGTCACACTGTATGGGGCACAGGTCACGCTGCATTGGGCACAGGTCACGCTGCATTGGGCACAGGTCATGCTGTATGGGGCACAGGTCACGCTGCATTGTGCACAGGTCACGCTGCATTGGGCACAGGTCACGCTGCATTGGGCACAGGTCACGCTATATGTGGCACAAGTCACGCTGCATTGACAGGGGCAGCTGTGGGGGGGGGGGCTGTTTGCAGGGGGGCCCCATACAACATTTTGCTATGGGGCCCTGCTATTTGTAGTTACGCCCCTGCAGACCACGCTCCAATGCTCTTGCATTTTACTGTTGGTTTGGACTTCGCGGGGTCTAAAACTATGGCGCTTGTCCAGGTACCGGATTTCTGATGTAAAGGTTGAACCCCCGGGGGGCGTGGCCGGCAGCCGAGGTGATGGCAGCTTAAGGAGAGAGCTCCGGGTGAATCCAGCTCAATCCAGCGACTAGAAGCGATGCCAAACGGTGTGAGGTGATATCAATCGCCCATCCACCCACCTATCACAAGCCATCACTATGAACAAAAGAAAATCAGAGCGGGACCCTAAAAATCTGCCTGATTTCTTCGACACAGCCAGCACTCGTAGGCCTCAAAATGACGCCGTGGCCTGTGAATCATGGCGCGGCCGGAGCCGAGGAGCTTCCTTCAAAGACATGCCACAGTATCAGGCATCATCCCCGGGAAACAGCAGCGGATCATCGCCACGTGCATCCCCTGTACAGAGCCCGCAGAAAGCTTTACAGAAGCGTTCATCAGAGCACAGATATCCAGGTGAGCTGGGGGGACATGTCACAGGACAGTACTAGAGAGTTCATTAAACAAATGCATGACTTCCCCACTGTGGATCAGCCACTAACTGACACAATGATGAAGGATATGTTGGTGACATTAAGGGGCTCATTACACAGGGACCTGATGGAATGTACAACCCACCTTAAAGCAGAAGTTATTGCCTTAGGGGACAGAGTAAATCATACTGAGGACAAAATGGGGGAATTTGCTATAGCTCACAATGAGCTAGTGGACGCATATAATGGAGCAGAGGATGAAATACAGGCAAATAAAAATAAAATGGCAGATTTGCAAGATCGCTCAAGAAGAAATAATGTAAAGCTGAGAGAGGTGGCTGAATCTATCTTGCCTGCAGACCTTAGAAAATGTGTTCAGAAATTTTTTTCTGCCTTAATGCCAGACACACCAGAAAGGGAGGTGATTGTAGATCGGGCTCATCGCCTGCCTAAACCAGAGCACCTCCCGGATAAAGCACCAAGGGATGTCATAGCACGTATTCACTTTTTTCATGTTAAAGAGGATCTGATGAAATACACCAGAAGGCATTCTCCTTTACCTGATCCATATACAGACATATCTGTGTACTTTGACATCTCGCAACATACTATGCTAACTCGCCAGAACCTAGCCACACTGACCAAGCTTTTCCAAAACCACAAGATACCATGCACCTGGGGATTTCCAAAAAAAATCATCATCACCAGGGAAGGTAAAACATACGCTATCAATAACTTGGAGAATGGTTTGAAATTGACCAGACAATGAAAGCTCCTCCCAGATGAAGAAAAAGGTCATATTGACTCTCCCACTTCTGAGTGGCAAAAAGTAAAACCTCAGTAACAGTGACTACTACTATATGACCAACAAGGGTGGTCACCTCACATTTACATTGAGCCAAATCTGGATACATGGGCTGGATCTTACTGAGTAAAGACCCCCACCATACATAAGCGAGATTCTTCGCACACTGTGATAAGTTTCACTTTTTTATATGTTATACTGTTTTCTTTTCTTCATCTTTTTATGTTTTACATGTACCAGCCAAATATGATGATCTTCTTCAATGGGAATCAACTACATCTTCAGAACAAGGACGCATGTACAGTGTTTTCAACATTCAGCAATTTAATTCCTACCTTTTGCTGCCACCTAAAGGTAATTATACCAAACTACACCATCTTAATTCTTGTATTCAGCCACACCTAGCATTAAAGCGGAGTTCCACCCAAATTTTGAACAATATCTGTATGTATTCTCTTCCTTGCCTAGATGCTGACATGCCGTTTAAAAAAAATTAAATCGCCGTAATTACCTTTTATTTTTCTATTCTTCTTTGCACTTCCTGGTTCTCCTCCCGTGGGAGTAGGCGTGTTTCTAGCCTCTCCCAGACTCCTGGGAGCTAGTCTCAGGCTTCCCAGGATGCCACTGAGCATGTGCGGGAATGAGCGGTGAATGCTGGGAGCACAGCATTCACCACATCCAGGAAATAAATGCTTGTGGGCTTCAAATGCCCACAATGAAGATGGAAACTGCCTGCAGTGAATAATATAAGTTATTCTTTCCGACGAAATCTGACACAGGCGGACATATTACACACAATATGTGTAATATGAAGAAGAAAAGTTTGTGAATGAACTAAAAAAAAAAAAAAGGATAGATAGGTGGACCCCCACTTTAACTCTACAAAGACACTATGACCATTAAGGTGATTAAGGTCTCTCTTAATGCACATGGCCTGAACAGCCCATTTAACCACTTAAGGACCGAGCCTGTTTTTTAACTTGTGTTTACAAGTTAAAAACAAGTTTTTTTGCTAGAAAATGGCTTTTTTTTTCTAACACCCTAGAGAATAAAATGGCGGTCATTGCAATACTTTTGTCACACCGTATTTGCACAGCGGTCTTACAAGCACAGTTTGTTTTTTCTTAAATTCACTTTTTTAAATTAAAAAATAAGACGATAGTAAAGTTAGCCCAATTTTTTTTTATATTGTGAAAGATAATGTTATGCGGAGTAAATTGATACCCAACATGTCACGCTTCAAAATTGCGCCCGCTCGAAGAATGGTGTCAACCTTTTACCCTTAAAAATCTCCATAGGCGACATTTAAAAAATTCTACAGGTTGCATGTTTTGAGTTACAGAGGAGGTCTAGGGCTAGAATTATTGCTCTCGCTCTAACGATCGTGGTGATACCTCACATGTGTAGTTTGAACACCGTTTTCATATACGGGCGCTGCTCACGTATGCGTTCGCTTCTGCGGGTGAGCTCGTTGGGACGGGCGCTTTAAATTTTTTTTTTTTATTTCACTTTGGGTCACTGTTATTCCTATTACAAGGAATGTAAACATCCCTTGAAATAGAAAAAAGCATGACAGGTCCTCTTAAATTTGAGATCTGGGGTCAAAAAGACCTCAGATCTCATATTTGGACTTAAATGCAATAAAAAAAAATGGTCATTTGAAAAACTGACAAAACAAAAATGTCCCTTTAGGAGTATTAGGGCGAAAGTGACATTTTGACATTGCTTCCGCCCTGCTATGGTATGGAGATTGGTGGGGGCCATCTTGCCCTCACTCGTATCCATACCCAGCTAGGAAGAGGACCCGATCGCCTCCGTCGCTACCGGCGGCTTCGGTAAGCGTTGGAGGGTACGGGAGAGCAGCGGGAGGGGGGGCCCCCTCTCCCGCCGCCAATAACGGTGATCTTGCTGCGCATCCACTGCAGAGACCACCATTATCATAAACCGGACCACCCGCTGAAGAGATGGATATCTAGGTTATGGCAGCAGCTGCTGCCGTTACCGAGATATCAATCCTTAAAGTGCCGACGTATATATATATATGCAGAGGGCGGTCCGGAAGTGGTTAAAAGGAAAGCCATGTGGCAAGAAGCTAAACAGCTTAAAGGGGACATACTTTGCATTCAAGAGACACATTTCTCTCGGGACAAGCAGCCCAAATGCTCAGATAAAGCATTCCCTCACATTTTTCATGCCTGTGCCACAGCTAAAAAATTAGGTACAATGATTGCAGTGAACAAATCTGTTGCATTTCAACCGCATACAGTAATCACCTACCCCAAAGGCAGATATATCATATTGGTATGCGATATAAATAACGTAATATACCCTAGTGAATCTTTATGCTCCAAATACGGGTAAAGCAACTTTTCTAAGATCTCTATACAAGAAAATTGCTCAGCATAAGAAAGGGTCACTACTCATGTGTGGGGACTTCAACTGTGTAGTAGACAAAGCCATGGATTGCTCTGCCTCCCAGAGCGCACATAGATATGAGATGAAATCCCTTCTAATAGAGATGAATGTATAGGATGCATGGAGATGTGTAAATTCCTCAGAAAGAGATTATACCTACCTTTCAGTGCCTCACAACTCATACTTGAAGATTGATTTATTCCTGACTGACCTTGCTCTTCTTCAAAATACCCTGGAAGTGACTATACATGCAATCACTTGGTCCGATCACGCACCGGTGACTATCACTCTAAAGGAACAAAATTCCTGTAACCCTGCTTATTTATGGAGAAACAATCTCTCTATACTGTCCAACCTGCTCCACAAGAATAAGCTTTCTCAACTGCTCAAAGAATATTTTGAAATTAACCATCTCAATACAGGGCATTTTAACTCCCTTCCTGCCCAAGCCATTTTTCAGCTTTCAGCGCTGTCACACTTTGAATGACAATTGCGCGGTCATACAACACTGTACCCAAATGAAATATTTATTATATTTTTTCCTCAGTTTAGGCCGATACTTATTCTTCTACATATTTTTGGTAAAAAAAAAAAAAAATCGCAATAAGCATATATTGATTGGTTTGCGCAAAAGTTATAGCGGCTACAAAATAGGGGATAGATTTATAGCATTTTTATTTATTTATTTATTTTTTTACTAGTCATGGCGGCGATCTGCGATTTTTATTGTGACTGCGATATTGTGGCGGACACATCGGACACTTTTGACACATTTTTGGGACCATTCACATTTATACAGCGATCCGTGCTATAAAAATGCACTGATTACTGTATAAATGTGACTGGCAGGGAAGGGGTTAACACTAGGGGGTGATCGAGGGGTTAACTGTGTTCCTAGGGAATGTGTCTAACTGAAGGGGGAGGGGACTCACAAGGGGAGGAGACCAATCGGTGTTGCTCTGTACTGAGAACACAGATCGGTCTCCTCTCCTCTGACAGGACGTGGATCTGTGTGTTTACACTTAATACTTTAGAACGCCAAAATAAACAAAATCCTACCCCTAATAATCAAACAGAACTCCTTAACCATAGACATAAACTCTGGCTAGCTCTATTGACAGAACATACAACCTCTTTATAACGCTTCAAGGCAACGTATTATGCACACGGTAACAAAGCGGGCAAAGTTTTGGCCAACTACATATGTAAAAGACAACAAAACTCTA
Organism: Aquarana catesbeiana; assembly: GCF_042186555.1. Taxonomy (NCBI): domain Eukaryota; kingdom Metazoa; phylum Chordata; class Amphibia; order Anura; family Ranidae; genus Aquarana; species Aquarana catesbeiana. The sequence continues at coordinate 88,248,452 of NC_133336.1, forward strand.
TTATGGCGCCTCACACAGGGAAAATAGTACATCACCCATCCAAAATCGCCAACGCATTCCAAAAATACTACAGTGATCTCTATAACTTGGAGACCGACCCACATACCCCACAACCGAACAAACTTAATATCAATTCTTTCTTAAATGCAGTCAACCTACCCTCACTAGACGCAGAAGCACTAATTTCCCCTAACTCCTAGATATCGGATAAATAAATATTAGGCAGTATTAAAACCCTTCCAACACATAAATCACCTGGTAGCGATGGATTTATGGCCGAATATTACAATCCTTTTACCTTATCTAAAAAATGTATTCAATCACGCGCCCACAACTGCCTCTTTTCCTGAAGAACTGCTGCAGGCCACTATCATTGCTTTACCCAAACTAGGAAAGAAGCCGGATAGTCCTTAAAATTTCAGACCAATTTCTCTGTTAAATACAGATTTGAAAAACTATGCAAAAATTATTGCTAATCGCCTGACTGTAATCACGCCACAACTGGTCAAAGCAGATCAGGTGGGCTTTGTAAGGGACCGACAAGCTCCTGACGGTACTCAAATACTTTATGATCGAATACATGTAGCAGAAACTCAAAGAGCCCCCACTGTGGTTCTGACGCTTGACGCAAAGGCGTTCATTAGAGTACACTGGGGGTACATGAGTGCAACTCTTAAAAAATGTGGCCTTAAAGGCTTTATCTATACAGCGATAATGGCCCTTTACATTAAGTCCTCAGCCAAAGTGTACATCCAATGTCCTATCAGATAAATTTCGCATTACTAATGGCACTCGCCAGGGCTGTCTCTAATATTCTCTTTATTATCTCTTTATTTCTTTCCTGGCAGAGGCTATTAGATCATGCGACTCTATTTCAGAATTGAGGTAGGCGGATATTCCCACAAAATTAGATTATTTGTAGATGATTTGGTTCTAACATTAACCAATCTGAAATCTACACTGGAACAGGTACAAAGACTTTAGATAAATGTGGTTTGGCTTCCTACTACAAACTAAACCCAAATAAATCATCTATCATGCCTATAGGCTTGACACGGACACTGAATGACCAACCTAAAGCAAAATTTCCATTTCAATGGGTAACTAGCAACCTACCATATTTAGGGGTGACTCTAACATCCCCATCAACTTCCACGTACAATTCAAACTTTTCTAAATTGCTTGATACAAATAGGAAAGACTTGCAGCATATAGCAAGCTTTGAATTGACATGGTTGGGGAGAATCGCAGCTATAAAAATGACTCTACTACCAAAAATTATATATTACTTCAGAACCATACCAATATTAATACCTGAAAGATTTTTTAAAGTGGTTGACAAACTATTTAGACAATTCATATGGGGAAGGAAGATAGCCAAAATTTAATTTCCCTTACTACTGAAACACAAACTTTCAGGGGGGGGGAGTAAATTTTCCCAATCTTAAACATTACCACTACGCGGCCCTCCTAGACCAAACCAAAGCATGGTTCGACCCACTCTCAGATAAACTATGGCTTCAAATTGAAAAACACATGGTAGGTAATAAACATTTACCCTCCCCGTTACTTTCACATTTGACACATACAAAATTAAACTATAAGGCCTTTCCCTCTATAGATGCCACATTACAAGCATGGAGTAAACTACACAAGTGCAACCCAAATATACACTATAGGGTACACAGCAAAACTTGGACATACCTATTGTCTAGCCATGACAAACCAAAAGAGCTTTCGTGGTTCTACAATCTACTCCAATATGAAGGAGTCTTTCAAAAATCTTCCAATATGCAAAACTCGGAAAATGAATTAGAGTCCTCATACACGCAGAAAGAGTGGCAAACAGCGATTCAGTCTCACTTTCGCTACTGCCACTGTGTGAACCACTGGGAACTGATGTTGAAGATACTGTATAGAACCTACTTAGCACCAGTTAGGCTAGCCTTGATTTACCCAGCATCTTCTCCCACTTGTTGGAGAGAATGTGGGGAAAAAGGTGGCATTTTGCACATACTTTGGAGGTACAAAGGAGTAAGAAGCTTCTGAAAAGCAGTTTTCTCCCTAATAACGAAAGCCACGGGTCTTATCATTCCCCAGACACCACAGATGGCTTTACTTAACATAGGTACTTACTCTGCTCCCACACAGTTCAGACCCCTAATTATGCATATTCTTATTGAGGCAAAACTATCTATCAGGTCCAAATGGAAATCCACAAAAGCTCCCAATATTTCTGAGGTGATACAAAGAGTTCAATCACAATACACTTATAAAAAATATTTCGCTTTGAAACCACAAAACCTACCTAAATTGACTTTCTCCTGGAACTCATGGGTAGTATGCTACCTGGTTACTGACTAAAAGATTCTTGAAAGAAATGTAGCATCAAAAATCTGATCACTCATATAACATTATGCTACAAGTTATTAGGGTTTCTTCTTTATTTTTATTTTCTGTTATGTTATACCAGCGGTATTGCTTAGTTACATCTAAGAATTACCAATATTTTAGTAGTAATGTAGCTAATTCTGTAAAGAGTCAGGGGAACATGCTTTAGTGAAAAAGGAGAGGGAGCTGGCCTGTTTCCCACAGCACAGTTAGTTCCTAATGGGGGTGCTGGGGAGGCAGACGTAGCACCTCTGACCAGAAGAAACTCATGGCCCAAACGATCACTCGAAAAGTTTAATAAATATATACACTATGATATATAACTGTTTAACTATAATATCTTTCTACTCATAGTTATTCTTTATTAACTATTATGTTTATGTTATGAAACATTTGTTGTTACTATGTAAATTCAATAAAAATAATTGAAAAGAAAAGGTTGAACCCCAGATGGTTAGTGCTAATCCTGAGACTGCCTCTCCTGATATGGTGTGGGACGTGCTTAAGGCCCTCATTAGAGGGCAATATCTTATCATATCATATTAGTGAAGCCCGCAGTGACTCCTGGGCTGCTTTGACCAATGCGGAATCCCAGGCTCAAGAACTTGAAGCCCGATATTCCACCTCTCCAGATCGGATTGTTTATCAGGACATGTTCTTAGCTTATAGAGAGGTGTATTTGCTTCAGGTTGAGGCCTCCCGCAAAATCCTTCTGTGCCAGTCTCAGTGGGTGTTTAACCAGGGGGACAAGATGGGTAATTTACTCATATACAGGGTGATGATGGGCAACTACTAAAAGACCCAGATCAAATTCTTGCCCAATTTGCCTCCTATTATAGACAGCTATACTCTTCTAGAGCCCAGTACTGCTTGGAACAACTGCACCGGTATCTTGATGGTGTCAACTTTCTGGTGCTTAGTGACAGTGCCTAACAGAAGTTAGATGTCCCCATATCCCAGGATGAGGTTGTCACAACGTGTCCGGGATGCGATCCTTGGACCTGGGGTTCTTTGGATGGTTTCCTATTGCCTGAGCCACCCTGTGACCAGCTGTAGGCAGGCATCTGATCTAGTGACCCTATAAATCATCACTTCCCCTTCCTGTCTTTGCCCTAGTATAGGTCCTGGTGTTTAACAGATTATAGTTCTGCTGCTGACTTGTGCTTGTTCCCGACTACGCTTCATGGACTTTTCCTTTGGACTTCGCTGATCACTGTTGCTGACTCTGCCTGTTCCCAACCTTGCCTCTTGGACTACTCCTTTGGATTACTCTGATCGGTCTTCGCTGACTTCACTCTCTACCAACTGTGAGTTGTTTGTTTGGTGTTCCTTGATTTAGTCTGTTTGCACTTCCCATTGTGGTCCCGTATTTCTGGCTGCAGGATCTCAACCACCCTTCCACCTGATACTGGGATAACAAGCCTACCGGTCAGGAAACTGGAGGGACGGTTAGAGTCTCCTGGCAGACCTGACAGAGCTTAAATGAGCATTGACTTATCAGCCAGTGGGAAAGACCCCGGGGGGTAGATGGCCTTTCTGCAGAATTTTATAATGTCCATGCCAACCTTCTCCTTCCTCATTTGTATAAAACTCTTAAAGTGGCGCTCGCTGAAAATGTCGGCGGCAGTAAAAGTGGTGATTTCCAAGCTGGGCAAGGACTCATCCCTCTGCTCCTCCTACCACATGATTTCTCTACTGAATGTAGACTCTAAAATAAGGACTAAGGTGCTGGCCAATCGTTGAATTTGATTATTCTTAAATTAGTCCATGGGGATTTATCTGGATTTATGCTGGGTAAAGGGATGGACATAAACCTTCGTCGCCTCTACACTGTCATTGCTAACGCCTGTTTGGGCTCTGGTTCTGGGTGGTCACCTTTATTGATGCAGAAAAGGCCTTTGACTCAGTTGATACCTGCAACTGCATCATGCGGTTAGGGCACAATTCCCCACTGCTGTTACCCTAGAATCACATTCATTTGAGCGCTTCTTAATTCCTAAAAATGCGGACAGGATACTCTCTCTCTCTCTCTCTCTCTCTCTCTCTGTCTGAAAGAGACAACTAAGGTCACTCAATTGTGTCGTATCTGGCAAAATTATATTGCAGGCCTTACAGATGAAGACTGGGGAGAGGCATACTACAATTTATCCCAATAATCATTTCGGCCACAGATAGGTTCATTCAATTGAAGTTCTTACACCGTGCATATTATACCCCTCAGAGACTCTCCCTTATTTACCCTACAGTTGACAAACACTGTAGGTCGGAGGTAGGCACCTTCATACATATGGTCTGGTCTTGTTCTGCCCTTCAAACCTATTGGCAGGAGGTGGTAGAGGAGCTTGGTGCAGTCCTAAATCAGCGAGTTCCTTGGGATCCAGCTTTTCTCCTGCTGGGTGTGGGTACTAAGTTGGAAGTTTCTTTCCACCAATGATGCTTCCTCTTCTATGCACAGAAGCTCATTCTACTTAAAAGGGTGTTCCGGCCGTTTTTTTTTTTTTTTTAAAAAGTCAGCAGCTACAAACACTGTAGCTGCTGACTTTTAATAAGGGCACTTACCTGCCAAGCAAGCCCGTGACGTCGGCCCCCCTGAGGCCGATCCTTTGATCAGATCGGCTGCCGACACCGCCATCCTAATTAAGGGAAACAGGCAGTGGAGCCTTGTGGCTTCACTGCCCGTTTCCTACTGCGCATGCGTGAGCCGTGCGGCGCTTTGTGAATGGCCCCGATGTTTCCTGGGACTCACACATGTCCCAGAAGACAACGGGGCCGCTCGCCGAGGAGGAGGAAACAGAAGAAACAGCGCCGTGGAATAGGAAGAGGCAGATTAGGAAGACTGCCTAACAACAGGGGTTTCTGGTGAGAACATTTTTTTTTTCAAATGTTTTTTTTTATTTTTTTAAGAATATTAATGTAATCAAATGTTTTTTTTTAGGGTGGCCCTCCACTTTAAATTGAAATCATCTGCAGTGCCCCCGGTACAGCAGCGGAGAGCAGTCCTGAACCAGGTGCTTCTGCTATATATATTAACATATATGGGTCACAATTGACGGAAGAAATTCTATAAGATTTGGGATGCATGGGTGGAGGCTAGAGGACTATCTTCGTGATACTCCTCCGGCCCATGCCCCCTCTCCTGACTTCTCCATCAAGATCAATAATACAACCATCAGTCCCTCCCCTCATGCCAAATCTTGCAGACTTCACCTCCGTAACATCTCCAAAATATGCCCATTTCTAACCGTTGAAACCACTAAGCAACTTATTCACTCCCTTGTTATTGCACTCCTTGACTATTATAACTCCCACCTTATTGGCCTACCACTCTGCAAGCTATCCCCTCTTCAGTCTTTCATGAATGTCGCTGCCAGACTTATCCATCTTACCAATCGTTCAGTGTCCACCACCCCTCTCTGCCAATCCCTCCACTGGCTTCCTATTGCCCAACGGATACAATTCAGAACACTAACAAAAACATACAAAGCCATTTACAGCTTTGCCCGGAGCTACATCACTAATCTTATCTCCAAGTATCACCCAAACTCTCCGCTCCTCCCAAGACCTCCTGCTCTCTAGCTCCCTTGTCTCCTCCTCCTATGCTCATCTCCAGGACTTCTCCAGAGCCTTTCCCATCCTCTGAAACTCACTACCCCAATCTGTCCGCTTATCTCCTACTCTATCCACTTTTAGGCGATCCATGAAAACTTTTTAGGGAGGCCTATCCTACCTTAAGCTAACAACTGAATCTTCAACTTCCCTCATCAGTTCATCCCTCGCAGTTACTACCTTTTTGTTTCACCAGCCCCTCTCTATTAGACTGTGAGCTCACAGGAGCAGGGCCCTCCTAACCCTCTTGTATTGAATTGTATTGTTGCTTTATTGTCTCCCTTTATATTGTAAAGTGCTGTGCAAACTGTTGGCGCTGTATAATAATAATAATAATACACTGTTTTGTTTGTTTTTTTTTTGCTTCTCCTTCTTCCACCCCCCCCTCCCCTTCTTTCTCTTCCTCCCTTCTTTATTCTCTCTCCTTATACACTCGTCCCTTCTGTAATCCCTCCTTAATATTCCTTTGAAAGGGACGTTTATTGGATGAATACCCTAAGCTTAGGTTATGTATTGGAGGAGTTAAACTGCTTTCCCTTTGGAATTATCAATCAAGAGCTGTCTACGGTATTGCTATGTGATGTTTGCTCTCATACACATAACATACCCTATCAGTGTTGTACTAACTTGAACTGTAATTTTCTTGTACCAACCATGATTTTGTTTTGTATTGTTTTCCTTTTTTACTTTGAACAAAATAAAGTGCATTTGTTAAACTATATATATTCTACTTGCTTTGCTTGCTGCAGCTTGACATTGTATTCCATAGCCGAGCCTGCGATCTACTAGGACCCCCTAATCTTGTTCTATTCTGCGTTTCCCCAAAGGTTCTCCCCCTGGCAAGTAACTTGCATTTATATTTTTAGCCCCCAAGTGAACTACTTTACATTTTTCAACATTAACCTCATTTGCCATGTAGTTACCCACCCCTTTATTTTATTGAGATCTTCTTGTAAAGTTTCTATATCCTGCTGTGAAGTTATTGCCTTGCTTAGCTTTGTATTGTCAGCAAACACTGTGATTGAGCTATTTATGCCAACCTCTATATCATTTATGAATAGGTTAAACAGGATTGGTCCCAGGACATAGCCTTGGGAAACTCCACTTACCACCCCAGACCATTCTGAGTACACACTATTTATCACCCCCCCTTGAACATGCCCCTGTAACCAGTTTTCTATCCAGGTACATGCCATAAGGTCCATGCCAACAGATCTCAATTTGTAAAGTGTTTATTGGGAACTGTATTGAATACAGTCACACATGGTGGAGGTTCACTGATGTTTTGGGGTTGCTTTGCTGCTTCAGGCACTGCATGTCTTGACCGGGTGCATGGCATTATGGAATCTGAAGTCGATCAAAGAATTCTGGGGTGCAATGTAGGGCCCAATGTCAGAAAGTTGGGTCTCCATCAGAGGTCATGGGTCTTACAGCAGGACAATGACCCAATTCATAAGCCAAAAAGCACCCAGAAATAGTTTAAGACAAAGCGCTGGAGAGTAGTGAACTAGACAGCAATGAGTCCAGATCTAAATCCCATACAGCACCTGTGGAGAGATCTCAAAACAGCAGTTGGGAAAAGGAACCCTTCCAATCTGAGATACCTGGAGCAGTTTGCGAAAGAAGAGTGGTCCAGAATTCGAGTAGAGCGGTGGAAGAAGTTCATTGATGGTTACAGGAAGCAATTGATTTCAGTTATTTTTTCCAAGGGGTGTGCTACCAAATATTAAATTGAGGGTGCCAATAATTTTGTCCAGTCCATTTTGGAGTTTTGCGTGGAATGTGACAGATTTGTTTTTTTATTTCTCCATTTTTTTGTGTCATACCAATACAAACAAAAGAAATAAAAATGAGAATGCCTAAACATTTGTAATTGTAACAATTTTCTGGGTAAAGTGGTGCATTATCTGACATAAATGCAGGGGTGCCAACATTTTTGGCCATTCCCACTGTTAATTTCCCATTTGTTTCTTCCCTTTGGAGCTCCAGCCACAAGGGTTCCACCTCCTCCCTTGCACTATTAGCAATGTCATCCCTCAAATTCTGTAGCAAATGATTCTTGATATACAGGCATACGCCTCCCCCTCTTCTACTCTATCTGTCTCTCCGATAGGAGTACCCCTGGAGAGTGGCAAGCTAGTCATGCGAGCTGTCAAACCAAGTTTCAGATATTCCTTCAAAGTTGAAATCTTCCATGTATCAGCAGCTCCAGTTTTTCCAGTTTATTAGCTAGGCTCCTAGCATTTGTGCACATGCCTTTTCATTTTGTATAAGGGCATAATATTTTCTCCTTAGTTGTTTTGAGACTGCATGGAGCTGGAGGAGGGTCAGAAGAGAAAGACGACCTTGTTGTGCAAGTCACAAGGCCGAAGACTTTGATAAAAGATGACTTCCTGCCATTTGGTGTTTGTTTGCCGTCCCGTGGAGGCGGGATCTAGTACAACACATGCCTGCCCTGATCCTCTGTCATGGGGGATCACGGTATTCCGGTAAGGGCGCATTCTCGCTGACTTGTGGTGGTGGATCTCACTTATTATTGGGAAACAGGAACCGATTCACAGATTTATATTATTGAGTTGGACTTTATTTATTTTCACTGGTGCTCACTACACTATATTGTTTATGGATCACTGATCGGTTACCATTATCGTGTACCGATCACTGGACATTTGTTATTGTTGTCACTGATTTATGTCATTTTAATTGGTGTTCACCACACTATAATGTTCATTGATTACTGATCGTTTGTTAATTTGATGTTTTTTGATCAATGGACGTTGTTTATGGTTCACGTTTTTTATCATATTATTCAATTTAATTCACCACTTGAATGTTATTACTATCACGTGGGTTTATATATATTTTCACAACATTATATTTTATATTTTTTAAGGGTAGCGCAATTTTTTCTTATTCGCAGTTTTATTGTATGTGCCTAGCTGTGACTATGGGCAAAGTTTTAGGCTCATTTTAATTCTGTTATAGAAATAAACATATAGCCTTTCTTTTATGGCTGAATGGTGTGGTAATTAAGAGAAAAGATTTTTTTTTTAATTTGCCAGTGGAACAATAACAGAAAAAGTCCAAAAAAGTATTTAACAAAAATAAATAAAGTGGATGACAATCAGCGCAGTCACCTCCAAAAATAACAGCCTATCAGTACCTACAGTGTATCCATAACCCGCTGTGCACAAACCAACATCAAAAGTGCAATTAAATATTCAATATACTGCAAGTTGCCTGCAAGCCCTGTTAGACGTTTTCACAACACCCCTCAGATAATGCTGAGTAAATAATGATATAAACAGAAAGGTAAATAAGAGGAGGGTCAACTACAGTATAATTTAGCAAAAATATATATAAGGCTTTATTGATAAAACACAAAATAACAGGCAATGTGTCTACCGGGGTGGCACAATGATGGTCCCCGGTAAACCATGCTCCCACAATGTACAAATTTATTAAATAAAAAATAAATCACCGTAGAAAATTGACACTATTGTCATTAAAAAACACTAGGCTCAGGCAACCCCCCGTAAACTCCATTCCTGGGATCCTAACTCCAGATTGGGATCAATAGAATTGTGTTAAAAAAAAATAGTCCCACATGTAGCCACAGTCTTCCCTTAATTTATTCCGAGCAGATTGTTGGTATCTGGTGTCCTTTTAGGGCAGTTTCTCAATATTTACCAACAATAGCATATATTTGTTAGAGAAAAGGGTTGTGGATAATCATGTAAATTGCTTCACTCCATTTACCGGTACTTTCTTCCGCTAATAGGTTAATCCTGTAATTCAAGGCTAGCATTCAAATAGCAGCATATTTTAAGCTGTGTATGGTGCAAAGTCTCTCAAACAGCAAACAATATTGTGATTGCTAATTCTGTTTTCAGTAGTGCTATATCTGGCATCTGGTAACAGAAATATATTGTACAAGCCTCAATGCATATAGTTAGGAGCAGACTGGAAACAGCTTAGCAGTATTATGGAACCTAAACCTTCAGTAGTGCTACATCTGGTATCTAGTAACAGAAATAAATTCAGTATAGACAACAGAGCACACACCCCCGCTAAAGATGAGGGGGGGGGGAAAGAGAAATGGGGGTGGAGAGGGGGGGGATAAGGAGGTAAGGAATTGGTGGGGGTAGGGGGAGGAGGAGGGGAGGGGGGAAAGGAGGGGAGAGGGAAGGGAAAGCAATCGGGGGGGGTTGGGGAAGAGGGGGGGAGAGGGAGGGGCAAGGAAGGAAAAGGGGGGGGAGAAGGGGAAAGGTAAAATAGGTAAATACTGTAACTATAGTAGGGGTAACTATGGCTTGTTTAAGGCTCAAGGAATATCTTCAGGCTCAACTCGTTCAAGCCCATCGGCTGGAGCGTATTGAGCCTGAAGATCCAGGATTTTTCCTTGTAAAGGAGTACTGTATCAAAGTCTCCTCTCCAATCACTGAGGTCTAAAGAGTAAAAGCCTTTCACTTTTAGCCCTTGTGTTTTCCCCTGGTGATATTGCGAGAAATGAAGAGCCACCGGGGTGTCTTCATTGAGTCTTATACTTTTCAGGTGCTCATTAAACCTAACTCGAAGCTTTTGTTTTGTTTTTCCAATGTATAATTTCTTGCAGGGACATTCCAAGGCATATAGGACCCTGGTAGTAGCACAGTTGACAAATCACTTAATTTCATATTCATGTTTTGAACCACAGTCTCTAAATACCTTGGATCGGTCTACATATTTACATATGCCGCATTGGCCACACGGGAACATGCCTTTGATTTTGGGCATGTCCGTGAGACAATTTCTGTTCTATGGGCATTTGAATTCGGATTGGATGAGTGTATCGTCCAAGTTCCTAGCCCGTTTTGCCACCATCGAGGGTCTATCACCAACAATCTCCCTCAGGCATTCAGAGCGGGTCAGAATATGCCAGTGGCTCAGGAGTATGGAATTGACCTGATGCCAATGTGTAGCGAAGGGGGTAATTATTCTCACTGGTGGATCAGTTTGTGTTTGGGTTTTAATACGGGGCTGGAGCAGGTCAGTTCTTGATCTTTGTCCTGCGATTTTTTTAGCCCTTCTGAGTGTTCGGTGGGAATAACCCCTCTCTCTAAATCTGTGGTAGAGTTGGATAGACTCGCATCTGTAATCATCCTCGGTGAAACAGTTTCTCCGAATTCTGAGGAACTGTCCCACCGGGATTCCCTTTATCAAAGAACTAGGATGATGGCTATCAGCCTGGAGCAGGGTATTGGCTGCTGTGTCTTTTCTGAAGGTTTTAATAGTTAAACGTCCATCTAAAAGTTTGATAGACAAATCAAGGAACGATATCTTATGCGAGTCAGCCACAAACGTCAAGCGTATATTACGTGTATTGTTGGCTAACTCATCTATGAAATTTGTCAGTTCCAATCTTGAACCCGCCCAGACCATCAAAACGTCGTTGATGTACCTTAGCCAGGACCTAGCGTGGCCAAGGCATAAGCGGGTGCCCACAGTGCTCCCATGGAAGTACCTCGAAGCTGTTGAAAGTTAGATCCTGTGAATTGGAAAAAGTTATTCTTAAGTGCAATCTCCAGAAGCTCAATGATGACTCATTTTGAGCATCCATTCTTGGAAATTGCTGCTCAAGAAAGTGGTGTACAGCAGAAATTCTCCATTCATGTGGGATAAATGTAACCATCTGTAAGCCTTTCTGGGCCACTACAACGCTATACCACGGACGCGGTGGAAAGCGCAACTTGGAGGAAATTATCCTCTCTTCCGGATCAAACAGATGGACATTTGCATTAAAAATCTATGGTTGGATTTAAGTAAAACAGTAAACACAGAGATCTCCCGTGTTCTACGGCTAGAGAAAGACTTCCATTGAGATAGTATCGCGGCCAGAATCTTATGGCAAAAGCAGGGGTAAGCGCCCGTTCAGGGTGAACTCTATATTACTAGCGATAATCTATGGACACTGTTGAATTCTGTGCTGACTGCCTAAATTTTCATGGGTTTCCCCTTGTTCACTGCACAAATGAATAGAACTGTGCAGAGGAATATCATAGGGTGATTGAGAGCCCCTGAATTTACTCTTTATCCGCATGCATTTGTAACCTGCTATTAATCAGACTGTCTGTTTTGAACCTTAAATTCAAAAGTCTCAGTGGAAGCAGGAAAACGGAATTGGCAATCACAATATTTTTTGCTGTTTGAGAGACTTTGCACCATACACAGCTTGAAATATGCTGCTATTTGAATGCTAGCCTTGAATTACAGGATTAACCTATTAGCGGAAGAAAGTAAATGGAGTGAAGCAATTTACATGATTATCCACAACCCTTTTCTCTAACAAATATATGCTATTGTTGGTAAATATTGAGAGACTGCCCTAAAAGGACACCAGATACCAACAGTTTGCTCGGAATAAATTAAGGGAAGACTGTGGCTACATGCGGGACTATTTTTTAGCACCATTCTATTGATCCCGATCTGGAGTTAGGATTTCAGGAATAGAGTTTACGGGGGGGTTACCTTGAGCCGTGTTTTTTAATGACAATATTGTCAATTTTCTACAGTGATTTAGTTTTTATTTAATAAATTGATACATTGTGGGAGCATGGTTTACCGGGGGCGGTCATTGTGCCACCCCTGTTAGACATATTGCCTGTTATATATATTTTTGCTAAATTATACCGTAGTTGACCCTCCTCTTATTTACCTTTCTGATGACATCTCTTTGTCCCACATTTCTGTTTATACAGTTGACTGTTGGTACTTGAGGAGGTATCCCGTCTGAATGACGAACCGGTTAGTGCTTAAATATAATTAAACTTGTCAGAGTGGTGAGGATTCACTGATTTTTTAAATTGTATCTATCCTGAGTAAATAATGATGCAGTGCGAATATAACTATAATATATCAATTCCAGTGCACACTGAACTATAACAAACTAAAATAAAAAAAATTTCCATACAATATTTGTCTCCAACTGCTGGTGGAATCCAAACTTCTGATTCTTCACACAACAAATCACCCATATGTGGCATGCATGACACCCCTGTGAATTATATTTGCCCACCTCCCAGGAATAGACCTCAATCTGAAATCAAGGTGACAAGCACTTTTGCACCTTTTTGGGCTGTACAGCAAATGGCTTCTGGCTCCTAGTGACGCTTTGTGATTCCTGTACCTGTTCCTTTACACATCCTCTTCATCCCATATAAATGGTATTCCTGCTCATTTAGCAGACTCAGTATGAGTTGCGCTGCAGCATTATTTACACAGCAAAAAAAATATTTGTTACATTTTATTATATAGCTATTATGGTTTGGGTCAATATTAATTTATTTATTATTTTATAGCTTTTTTTTTTACTACTTTATATATCATCTTTTTTTATTTTTTATAAATGTACAATAAATACATAACAAATCATTCCCAGCATACTATAGTTTAGCTAAAAAGACAGCACAGCAGGTCAGTTTGCGTTTCAGTTTCTTACCTCATACTAGACCAACTGATAAGGGATGGGACATTGCTGCCATGACTCATGTCTGTAAACAGTGGGTTTATTTCAGCAAAGCTGAAAAAAAAAGTTTTTATGGCCCTAATCCATACTATACAGAGAAAGAATGTATATACAAAAAAAGCCATGCATAGTGAAAATGGGTTATGACATGAAAAATGCATCATTTCTATTAGAGTACACATTAGGTAAGAATATGTTCAAGGTAAATCTGCACACAAATGACCATTTGTGAGGTTAGTAGTGAGTTAATGTGAAGTGGACTTTAGCTTGATGACATAACAAAGTTCAAATTCACAGCAGATGCCTTTTACTTGTCTAAACACCAATACCTGTTTCTGCCATGAGTACCTGGGAAAAACAAGACCAGACAAATGAAGAAGAATATTAACAATCAAGCAAAGGAATTAGGTAAATCGGTATATATTGAGATTAAATACTGAAACCTCCAGATGTACAGTAAGTGGGGATAAATAATGTGTTAAGGTCCAATACATCGTAGCTGTTTGTAACTCTACAAATTTGTATTTTAAACAAATAATCAATATCTGACATGAATCTTGTTCTAAATTTTGATTATGTCGGTCATTTTTGCATTCCAGAAATGCATTGATTTCACACGGAAAAATATAGGTACACGGTTATTTGTTTTGTTGAAAAAAAAAAAAGATGTGTTCCGTCCACCAAGCATAACCTCTCATAGCTCCGTCACATTGTGTGCAGCTGTTACCAGTAGACACATAGGGAGGAAAACAAAAATGTAATGATCATACCAGGGAGGGGGTCTAATCAGCTCCCAGGATCAAAACATTTCCATAGTTACATTTTACAATGATAACTGTGCATATCACTAATTGTAAGAAAATCATCAAGCCCTTTTTTGAGATTCCATTGTTGATTTTGTAATTATCACTTCACGAGGAAAGGCATTCCAGAGCTTAAATTTGAACTCCAGTCAGCCTTTTAAAATAAGTATTGTGCTCCCCCTCCCACCCTCATAGTTGCCAACAGTCCCCATTTTCCCAGGACAATCCCGATTTTGGGACCCTCGTCCCGATTGGAGGCTGTCCCGAATCGGGATTTTCCATAAGGAAAATCGGGAATGTTGTTTTTTTGTTTTTGGAGCAGCGGGCTCCAGCAAAATGGCGGCCGGCGCCGCCGCTCTATCTTCCCCCTAGTGTTGAGTGGAGAGAGGAAGGGGGCTCGATCCGTGCAGCCAATGAAGCGGCTTCTTTAGCTGCACGGCCCCTCCCCTCTCCACTGAAGCAAGCAGAAGACACGGTGCCGTCGCCGTGTCTTGCCGAAAGTTCCCCAGCCCCATACTGCGCAAGCGTTGCGCCTGCGCAGTACAGGGGGTCCTTCATTGCCGAGGGGAACTTTCTCGGCAGAACACCGGCCGCTCCTGCACTGAGCGGGGGCTGCATTGAGGGGGTCTGCACTGAGGAGGGGGGTCTGCACTATTGGAGGGGGGGCTGCAATGAGGGGGGTCTGCACTAATAGGGGGGGTCTGTACTAATAGAGGGGGGGCTGCACTAATAGAGGGGGGGCTGCACTGAGGGGGGGTTTGCACTAATAGAGGGGGGGCTGCACTGAGGGGAGGCTGCACTAATAGAGGGGGGTCTGCACTGATGGAGGGGGTCTGCACTGAGGGGGTCTATACAGACTCTGGTGGGGGCACCTGATGCAAGGACAGACTCTGCCGGGGGCACCTGGTGCAGGTCAGACTCTGCCGGGGGCACCTGATCCAAAGACAGACTCTGCCGGGGGCACCTGATGCAAGGACAGACTCTGCTGGTGGCACCTGATGCAAGGACGGACTCTGCCGGGGGCACCTGATGCAAGGACGGACTCTGCCGGGGGCACCTGATGCAAGGACGGACTCTGCCGGGGGCACCTGATGCAAGGACGGACTCTGCCGGGGGCACCTGATGCAAGGACGGACTCTGCCGGGGGCACCTGATGCAAGGACAGACTCTGCTGGTGGCAGGCTAGTGACATGCTCAGGGATCCCACTGATTCTGCATTATGGTGAGTTGAATGATTTAATTTTATATTACAATGTAATAATAGAAATAATGCGCTTCAATCATCCTGACACCATAACAACCATGGTGCCGCGATGACTGAAGCGTTAACACCAGGCGTTTGGAGTATCTTTATCTGCTGATTGTTAAACTTTCTAGAATACACATATTTCTATTGTGTAGGATCTGGGGCTGCTGTCCCGTCATTTCCCTCTCCCCCTTTCCTTCTCCCCCTTTCCCTCTCCATCCCTTATTCATCTCAGACTCTAACCACACCCTCTTGGGCCATGCCCATTTAAGCCACACCCACTTTTCACATAGGTCACGCCCACTGTTCACGTAAGCCACGCCCATTTTTCGCCGCGCTTCGAACGCCGCACTTATAATTTTTGCTAAGCCGTGCCTACAAACGAATGCCCCGCCCCCTAATTATTGTACGGCTCCGCCTACAGCCAAAAAAGTGTCCCACATATTTTTTTTGCAATGTTGGCAACTATGCACCCTTTCCCGATAGTAAGAGTTTAAATGCTTAATTAGACCAAAGAGGACGTAATGCAGAGGAATATTTATTTTGTTCCCCAAGCTTCCTCTCTGACAGATGATCAGAATAAGCCCCCGTTCACACTAGTGCATTTTTCCACTGCTGCACTGCATGACAATGGTAATGACATTATTCCCTATGGTGCCCATTCACATCAGTGCAGCACAGTTTTTGAAAAGGTGCAGGTGCTTCTTTTGGTGCAAGGTAGCGCATTTCTGCCCCATAAACTTCAAGGTGAATGCACCAAAAACATGCGTAAAATGCATGTACATGTGATTTTAGTGCATTTTTGGCAGAGTTTTGTGTATAAATTCCAGTCTCTTTCTTCTACAAAAAAATGCATGAAGCATGAAAAACTTGTCAAAAATGCACCAAAAACATGCAATGTTGCACTACAAAAATTCACTGAAAACACATCATCATAGAGCAGCACTAGTGTAAAACTAGTCTTACAAAGCCATTCCTCTTGGCTGGCCATGAGGCTGACCCCTATCATAGTCATTGAGTACAATGCAGGATTTGCGCCAAATGCCCAATCGCATTCAAGGAGGGAAGGAGAATGTCAGCTGTCATCATGTTATCATTTGTTTCACACAAATAGAGCTTTCTTTTGGTTGTATTTATCACCACTGGTTTTTTCATTTTTTGCGATATAAGTGAAAAAAGTGGGAACATTTTGAAAGAAAAAACATTTTTTTTAGTTTCTATTATAACATTTTGCAAATGAGTAATTTTTGTTCATACATTTGGCCCAACATTTAAACATTTAAACATATCTTTGGTAAAAAAAAAACCCAAATTAGTGGGTATTATTTAGTCTGTGTGAAAGTTATAGAGTCTACAAACTATGGTGCCAATCATTGAAAATTGATCACACCTGATGCACTGATGGCTTATCTAATTTCTTGAGGCCCTGAAATGTCAGGACAGTACAAATACCCCCAAATGACCCATTTTTGAAAAGTAGACAGTACAATGTATTTAGTAAGAGTTTTTTGAAGTTGTAATTTTTTTCCCACAATTCATGGGAAAATTAAGAAATTATTATTTATTTATTTTTTACACAAAATTGTCATAATAACAAGTTTTTTTCTCACACACATCATATGCATACATTCCAATTACACCCCAAAACACATTCTGCTACTCCTCCTGAGTATGGTGATACCACATGTGTGAGACTTTTTCACAGCCTGGCCACATACAGAGGCCCAACATGCAAGGAGCACCGTCAGGCGTTCTAGGAGCATAAATTGTACATATACCGTATTTATCGGCATATAACACGCACTTTTTTCCCCTGAAAATCAGGGGAGACAGGTACTCGAGTACTTTGATGGGCTGCAGATAGGTACTCGGGTACTCTAATGGGCTGGAGACAGGTACTCGGGTACTCTAATGAGCTGGAGACAGGTACTCGGATACTCTGGGCTGAAGACAGGTACTCGGGTATTCTGATGCTCTGCATATAAGTACTTGGGTAGTCTGGGCTGGAGACAAGTACTTGGGTACTCTAATGAGCTGGAGACAGGTACTCGGGTACTCTGATGAGTTGGAGACAGGTACTCGGGTACTCTGATGGGCTGGAGACAGGTACTCGGGTAATCTGGGCTTTTAAATAAGAAGACAAGAAAATAAGGCAGATGGCCATATTCTAACTTCCTTCATGCTTCTACAGTAGGGACGGAAAGTATTCAGACCCCCTTTAAATTTTTCACTCTTTGTTATATTGCAGCCATTTGCTAAAATCATTTAAGTTATTTTTTTTCCTCATTAATGTACACACAGCACCCCATATTGACAGAAAAACATAGAATTGTTGACATGTTTGCAGATTTATTAAAAACAAAAATCTGAAATATCACATGGTCCTAAGTATTTAGACCCTTTGCTGTGACACTCTTATATTTAACTCAGGTGCTGTCCATTTCTTCTGATCATCCTTGAGATGGTTCTTTTTTTTTTTTTTTTTTTTCCACTTCAGAAACCAACAAGCAGAGGGCTAAATCAGCTCGATGTTCATTGACTGGTCGCCTTCTCCGGTTTACATCATTGTGGATATTGCATTACATCTAATTCCTTTTTCGAGTAGAAAAGCTGAAGGAAAAAACAGGAAAGGGGTATATGATAGAAGACTTATTGGCTCCCCATGCCTGTTCTTTGCTGAGCTGCCCAAAATTACACAAAAAGTTAACTTATTCCCAAGTCAACCCCCCCCCCTCCCCCCCCCCTCAAAATTTAACCCGCAAACCATCAAGATTATTTATTTAATCAGAATAGAGAACCACAATAAAAAAAAGAAAAAGCGGAAAGAGAATATGCGTATCAAAATCACTTTACTATAGCACTCCTTGATCTCAAAGATCTCAGTTACCTATGTAGTCCCCAAAGGCCCCTCTCTTGACTGGTCCTACGCCTTGCTTGCTAGGGAACACCTACCTTCTCTAGCCATGGCTTCCACATGGTTTCAAATTCCTGGAGGTTGCCTCTCTTTATATACTCCACCCTTTCTCTACTCAGAGTTTCGTTTATAGTGGAGATCCAGTCTTTCACGGAAGGGGGATCTTTTGATTGCCATCTTAGCATTATCATCTTCCTAGCCTGAAACAAGGCCCGCGTGATGGCCAGTGTAGTGCTCAGTCTCTCCCCCAGGACTCTTCTATACCCCAGGATGCAGGTTATGGCCTCTTTTACTACTAAAGTGCCAAAAGTACTTCCCAGGTTTCCGGTCACTTCTTCCCAGTATCTAAATAGCTTGGGACACCTCCACAACATGTGGATGAGGTCTCCCGACCTCTGACATCTGGGGCAGTTGTCATTAGGCCTTCCCCCAAATTTAAAAAGTCTTTTAGGTGTATAGTAGGATCTATTCAACAAAAGTAGATGAGAGAGCCGCTGTGAAGGGGACACCGAGACCTGTACACCCAGTTCCAGGGTTTTCGCCCATTGTTCCTGGGTCATTCCCCCTATGTCCTCTTCCCATTTGGCTTTTAATCCAAGGAGTAACCCCCCGCTGTTGTCTGGTTTACTTAATTGGTCGTAAATTCTTGAAATTAGACCTCTAGTAGGGTTTACCTGCATTATGCATTGAAGTAGAGGCATTTCTTCCCAGCGCAAAGTCTGGGCTTTAAATTGTGCTTTAAGAGCGTGTTCTAGCTGGAGGTATAGGAAAAAAGAGCTCTGAGGTAGCTTGAATTCCCCTACTAGTTCCGGGAAACTCTTTAGCTTGGTGTCGTTATAAAGCTGAATTAGCCTTCTGATGCCAAGATTCACCCATTCCCCAAAAGTACCTATTTTAAGAACTTCCTGTAAGTTACGGTTATTCCAAATAGGAGAGTATACTGTTGGGTCGTCATATCCCATCATTTTCTTGACCGTTTTCCAGAGTTTAGTTAGCAGCTTGATAGTTGGATAGTTATCATGGAACATATCCGCCTCTAGGGTTTCAACTAGGGTATTGTGTGGAGTGCTAAGCAGTAGCAGTTTGCCATTGGGGGTGCCACCTTTCGATATCCCACATCCTAGCAGCTGTTGTAGCTGAGTTGCTAAGAAGTAGCGCTCGGGGTGTGGGAGGGCAAAACCCCCCTCTCGTGTGGGTAGCTGAAGCACTCGAAGTCGAATCCTGGCTTGCTTCCCCTTCCAAATCAGCTCCCTAAAGAGGGCGTCAATTCTTTTAAACCACTTCTTGCCTATCCAGACTGGCGAGTTGTGCAGGATATATAGCAATTGTGGCATCCAGACCATTTTTATTAAGCTACATCTTCCTGCGGTGGACAGGGGGAGACGCCTCCAAATTCCTATTTTTTGTTTCAATTTTGTTAAAAGAGGGACAAGATTTGTACTGATATATTGGGTTGGGTCCTTCGTGAGAACTATTCCCAGGTACTTCAAGGCATCTACCCTTACCATCTGGGGTATATTGCATGTTGTTGACTCGCTGTTGGGATCAATCGGCATAAATTCGGACTTCTCCCAGTTTATCTCTAAGCCAGAGAAGCTACCGAAGTCCTTCACTATCCTCATCGCACTCAGTAGAGAGTTTCTCGAGTCCCCCAGAAATAACAAGATGTCATCCGCATATAGCGCGATTTTTTCTTCTCCCGATTTTCGCAGAAGGCCAGTTACCGCTCTGCTTTCCCTTATAGCAATGGCCAGGGGTTCCATCGCCAATGCGAACAGCAAAGGAGAGAGGGGACACCCCTGCCTAGTCCCCCTCTCCAGCTCAAACCAATCTGAAAATTCGTTGTTAATTTTTAGTCTAGCCTTAGGGCGGGAATATAACATTCTAATCCACCTTATAAAAGCCGTGCCAAAACCGAATTTCTCTAATACGCGCCATATATAGCCCCACTCCACACTATCAAAAGCCTTAGATACATCGAGGGTCATTAACGCTCTCGAGCCTACATTTTCCGATGGTGACTGTAAATTCAGAAATGCTCTTCTAATGTTCAGGCTCGTAGATCTATTGGCTATAAAGCCCGCCTGGTCTTCGTGTACCAGTTTATGAATAACTCCGTTCAATCTTACTGCTAGCACCTTGGCAAGAATTTTTACGTCAGTACACAGTAGAGAAATTGGCCTGTAAGCAGCTACATCCAGTGGGTCTTTCCCTTCCTTTTGTAGTACAGTGATTGTTGCTTCCAACATTGAAGCAGGCAACTGGCCCCCCTCAAGTGATCCCTCCAAAGTTTTTAGTAATTCCGGGATCAGCACTTCACCATACTGCTTATATGTCTCGCTTGGAAGGCCATCGGGCCCGGGTGACTTAAGACTTGCCATGCCCGCTACTGCTTGTTGCAGTTCTGCTACCGTTATTGGGGAGTCTAATATGGCGCTTTCTTCCTGTGATATGGTAGGAGTCGTTAGCCCCTCCAAAAAGTCCTCCATAAGCGCCTCCTTTCCCCTTTTCTGCGAGGAGTACAGTTTTTTATAATACCCCCTGAAGGCCTGTACGATTTCTGGGGTACTTGAAGTTATGTCTCCACTCTGTGATCTAATAGCGAGGACCGTGGATGGAGCCGCATTTGATTTTACAAGCATAGCCAGTGTTCTTCCAACTCTTTCCCCCTCCACCATAAATTCCTGTCTCTGGAGAAGGCGCCTAGTCTCCGCCTTCTGCATGACCACTAATTTATACTTTTGTTGTTTCTCTTGCCAGGTGTTTTCCAGCTCCGGGGTTGGGTTTCTAATGAAGTTATTTTCGGCCTCGAGAGCTTCCCTCAGAGTACCCTCTTCCTCACTCCTGACCTCTTTATTAAATTTAGCCATCTGCTGTATTAGAACCCCTCTAAGAAATGCCTTGAGGGTGTCCCATAGCACAGGGGGGGCCGCCGAGCCCTGATTAAACTCCACAAATTCCCTTAAGGCAGGGAGAATCCCATCCGATTTCTTAATTACTTCGAACCAGTGTGGGCTCACGCTCCAGCACTTCCTAGACTTAGACTCTCCTACATTTAGTGTAACTGCCATAAGAGAATGGTCTGAGATACCTCTTGGCCAATATGCAATTTTTTCTAGCAGCTGTAGTGCCCTGGCATTTCCCAGGGCTAGGTCTATCCTTGAAAGCGTGGAGTGTGACATAGAGCAGCAGGTGTATTGCAGCGCACCTGGATTTCGCACCCTCCATAAATCTACTAACCCTGCTTCTTCCAGAAATAGGCTTAATCGGGTCTTCCCTGATTCCTCTGAGAGTTGTCGTATCGGGAATCTATCCAGTTTTCTATCTAGGACCTCATTAAAGTCCCCGACGACTACTATCGGGCATTCCTTTTTATCCAACAGAAATTTATGTAATTTAAACAGTGTGTCCAAGTTAAAGGGAGGGGGGATATATATATTAGCCATATTAGATGGTTCTACACCTTCATTTGAGTCCAGCTGTGTTTGATTATACTGATTGGACTTGATTAGGAAAGCCACACACCTGTCTATATAAGACCTTACAGCTCACAGTGCATGTCAGAGCAAATGAGAATTATGAGGTCAAAGGAACTGCCTGAAGAGCTCAGAGACAGAACTGTGGCAAGGCACAGATCTGGCCAAGATTACAAAAAAATTCTGCTGCACTTAAGATTCCTAAGAGCACAGTGGCCTCCATAATCCTTAAATGGAAGACGTTTGGGACAACCAGAACCCTTCCTAGAGCTGGCCGTCAGGCCAAACTGAGCTATCGGGAGAGAAGAGCCTTGGTGAGAGAGGTAAAGAAGAACCCAAAGATCACTGTGGCTGAGCTCCAGAGATGCAGTCGGGAGATGGGAGAAAGTTGTAGAAAATCAACCATTACTGCAGCCCTCCACCAGTCGGGACTTTATGGCAGAGTGGCCGGACGGAAGCCTCTCCTCAATGCAAGACACATGAAGGCCTGCATGGAGTTTGCTAAAAAACACCCGAAGGACTCCAAGATGGTGAGAAATAAGATTCTCTGGTCTGATGAGACCAAGATAGAACTTTTTGGCCTTAATTCTAAGCGATATGTGTGGAGAAACCAGGCACTGCTCATCACCTGTCCAATACAGTCCCAACAGTGAAGCATGGTGGTGGCAGCATCATGCTGTGGGGGTGTTTTTCAGCTGCAGGGACAGGACGACTGGTTGCAATCGAGGGAAAGATGAATGCAGCCAAGTACAGTGGTATCCTGGACAAAACCTTCTCCAGAGTGCTCAGGACCTCAGGTTGGGCCGAAGGTTTCCCTTCCAACAAGACAATGACCCTAAGTACACAGCTAAAATAATGAAGGAGTGGCTTCACAACAACTCCGTGACTGTTCTTGAATGGCCCAGCCAGAGCCCTGACTTAAACCCAATTGAGCATCTATGGAGAGACCTAAAAATGGCTGTCCACCAACGTTTACCATCCAACCTGACAGAACTGGAGAGGATCTGCAAGGAGGAATGGTAGAGGATCCCCAAATCCATTTGTGAAAAACTAGTTGCATCTTTCCCAAAAAGACTCATGTCTGTATTAGATCAAAAGGGTGCTTCTACTAAATACTGAGCAAAGGGTCTGAATACTTAGGACTATTTGATATTTCAGTTTTTCTTTTTAAATATATCTGCAAAAATGTCAACAATTCTGTGTTTTTCTGTCAATATGGGGTGCTGTGTACATTAATGAGGAAAAAAATGAACTTAAATGATTTTAGCAAATGGCTGCAATATAACAAAGAGTGAAAAATTTAAGGGGGTCTGAGTACTTTCCATCCCCACTGTATGTTTTTATGTTCTTAATGTTAATCATGTCAGTCAGGTAAGTCGCAGGATCCTCTTTCAGATAAGATTTACTAACAGTTATGTTCTGTGAGGGTCTATCAACCCAGTAGCATTATATACACTTTATGTGATAGTCATTTTTTGGTGGCAGGTTCTCTACAGACATTAGGTGTCTCTTGCCGCACATGAAATGAGCATAAACTGAGCATTGGGCTCTTTATTAGAAGTGGGTATGTGTGTCCTATGGGAGCCAGGGGCATTTAAATCCAGCTACAGGATAGAGAATGCCAGGGTAACAAGAGACTTACATTTCTCAATTTCACCTGTGAGGCACAAACCTTGAAGCACTCAGCACTTCTTGTGTGGCCAGGAAAACAGCAGATCTAGGATAGTTTTCACTCGATCAGTTTAGTCGAAATAGAAAAGCCACAAGAGACCCCAATTAAAAAAACAACAGACATACTTATCTGCTCTTTGCAATTGTTTTGCACAAGACCTGATCCTCCTCCTCCTCTGGGATCCCCTGCAAGCCTTCTAGGCTCACCCCCTCGCCAAGTGCCCCCATAGCAAGCCACTTGCCGAGTGCCCCCATAGCTGAGCCAGCTTTGTGTACCCATTGACACATAGAGAGAAGCTCGGCCCCGCCCCCATTCTTACCTTACTGGCTATGATTAAAAGCAGCAGGAGCCAATGGCTCCCCCTGCTTCCTCTCTTTCCAATGAGGAGAGAAAGAGTCAAGAGAGCAGATGCTCTCATGTACATCGCTGGATCAAGATCAGGCTCAGATTAGTACTTAGGGGGTACTGGGGAGGGGACCCAAATGCAAAAGGTTTTATACCTTAGTAGTTAAAAAACCTTGTACCTTTAGAACCACTTTAAGTGAATTTTTCTTTTAAATAAAATATAATAAATAAATAGGAAATAGGTTTAGTAAGCAGGCCACCCCTGAATGAAACAAAAGGGCAGGGGTAGGCAACCTTTGAGAGGTGGAGATCTACCTGAACATCATGAAAGAGATCAAAGATCACTGGGGTTCGGTGCCCTTTAAAAAAAAAAAAAAATAGAAAATTTATTAGCAAGGCCTAAATAGTAAGAACTACTTAGAAAATATAATAACAAATAATAGTCATTTGTTATAAAACAAATGTCACTGTAATATAAACAAAGCCTACCTTAACCATTTGCTTACTGGGCACCTAAACCCCCCTCCTGCCCAGACCAATTTTCAGCTTTCAGCACTGACGCACTTTGAATGAGAATTGCGCGGTCATGCAACACTGTACCCAAATGAAATATTTATCATTTTTTCCCACAAATAGAGCTTTCTTTTGGTGGTATTTAATCACAGCTGGGGTTTTTATTTTTTGCTAAACAAAAAAAGATGGAAATTTTTGAAAAAAAAAAATCATGTTTAATAGTTTGTTATAAAATTTTGCAAACAGGTAATTTTTCTCCTTCATTGATATGCGCTGATGAGGCGGCACTGGTGGACACTGATAGGCTGCACTGATGGGCATGGATAGGCACAGATAAGGCGGCACTAATGGGCACAGTTATGGCAGCACTGATAGGCACAGTTATGGCGGCACTGATAGGCACAGTTAAGGCAGCACTGATGGGGACAGATAAGGCGGTACTGATGGGCACAGATAAGGCGGCACTGATGGCCACTGATGGGTGGCACGGATGGGTGGCACGGATGGGTGGCACTGATGTGCACTGATAGGTACCACTAATGGGGGCACTGATGGGCGGCACTGATGGGTGGCACTGATGGGCAGTGATGGGCGGCACTGATGGGCACTTATGGGCACTGGTAGGTGACACTGATGGGCACTGATAGGTGGCACTGATGTGCAGCACTGTTGTTGCACTGATGTGGGCTCTGATGGGTGGCACTGATGGGTGGCACTGTGGGCACTAATGGGTGGCACTGTGGGCACTGATGGGTGGCACTGTGGGCACTGATGGGTGACGCTGGTGGGCACTGGTAGGCAGCACTGCTGCCTATTGCTGTGTCACTGGCAGGGGCAGATGATCGCCGTGATCGGGACTAATGTCCCGATCACGGCCACCGGTGATCGCTTTTTTTTTTTCCTCCTCACGCTGTCAGTGCGAGGAGGAAAAATAGCCGATTACCGGCTCTGTTGATGTCACATGATCAGCTGTCATTGGCTGACAGCTGATCATGTGGTAAGAGGTCGGGATCGACCCCTTACTCTGATCTGTGATCAGGCGAGTTCCATAGACTCGCTGATCACCGAGCGTGCCGCACGCGACCTGCAGGGGGCGCGCAGGCCGCTCGTGCACGGGATGAGGTCCATAGACGTAGTCCCGGCAATGTAGATCCGCGCTGTTGCCGTCATTTGGCAATGGCCCGGATCTGAAGTGGTTAAAAGTGGAGTCAGTAGAGCAGTGGACATTGCCAGTAGGACAGTGGCTGGTGTGTGGACAGTGTCAGTAGGGCAGAAGACAGTGTCAGTAGGGCAGAAGACAGTGTCAGTAGGGCAGTGGACGGTTTCAGTAGGGCAGTGGACGGTTTCAGTAGGGCAGTGGACAGTGTCAGTAGGGCTGAGGTTGGGGTCAGTAGGGCAGTGGACGGTGTCAGTACAGCAGTGGATGGTGTCAGTAAGGCAGAAGTTGGTGTCAATAGGACAGTGGACAGTTTTAGTCGTTTTTATTTTTATTATTGTAATTTTTTTTTTTTTTTTATCATTTTTTACAATTTTATTTAACAGCTCTGTTGGGGGGCTTTGGTGAAATATCAGGGGTCAGAAAGTGATTTAGGACACAGTCCATAAATTGGAGCTTTATTCACCCTAATCAATTTTTTTTTAAAAACTCCCCGTGATTGTCATTACTTACACATGACTATTTGTATACTGTCCTAACTGTCTTCATGCTAGTTACTTTTATATTAGTAATATCTTACATGATCTTGGAAGCAGGCAGGGGCCATCTTGGATGTGGGTATCTGAAGCCCGCAGCTGGCAACCCAACATGCACCTCCCAATCTCACGCCTGCCCAGTAATGACACTGCGTGGTGCAGTTTGATTACAGGTTATCATAGCAATGGCGGCATTGGTGGAAGTTCTCGCCCCGTTGTTATGGCAACCTGTCAATCAAACAAGAACCCGGATAGGCAAGTGCAGTAGGGGAAAGCAGCAGGCCACACTTCCCATGGACTCCTGGGAGGACTCCAATCTCAGCTGCACAGAATGAATGAACAGAAAACGCTCTGCACAGTCTTCCTGTTCATTCATAAAGTGAAGCATAGTGAACACAGTTTACTATGCTTTAATTATGAATGAATACAAGGAGTGATCAGTACCTATCACTGCCTGTGTTCATTTAGAAAAGGAGAGGGCTGGTAAATGACATAATTACCAGCCCCTTTCCCCTTTCTCTGTCCTGAAGCGATCCCACACAGCGGCATGATTTTGCTTCATGTGAACGATTTTTGAAAAAAATTGTCTGTGTTGAGCAAAAAGGTTACAGCTAGAGCCATACAGGCAAATAGCATTTTCATGATGAGGTCTGCTATGTTGTATAATTGTTCTTTTTTATTACCAAGCATGATGGACAATAGACAGGATCACTTTTCAAAAATCCGCCAAAGGTTCAATGAACGTTTAAGAAATGTTCAGTAAATTATAAGATAATTCCAGGTAGAAAATGATCAATTACTAGATATAATCATCAACATGCTTTCTAATAGTCTGAAACAGCAACCAGTCAGGCTGAAATGTAAAATTAAAGTTTGTTCACTTATGATCATTTTGATAAAAAAAATTCTTTCACTCATTGAATCTCCAATAAGTTTTCAAAAAGTCAGCCCAACTCTTTCAATCTGTTGAGATGGATTAAAACAAATGAAGTGTCTTACTGGCTTATCTTACAAATGCTTTTATCTCAGCGGCAAGGAGGCTAAGTGTAAACAGGAGAAAATATTATCATCAAAGCTGAATAATTTTAACATAAATGGGGTACAGCACATGTGTCAAACACAAGGCCCGTGGGCCGAATCTGGCCATCCAGGCAATTTCATGTGGCCCTCACACATGCAGCAACCCCCTTGTTTCTGCCCCCACCTTGTCTCAGCAGTCGGCAGCAGAGAGGAGGACAGAACTCCTCCACCTGATCCTGCGCTTCTCCGTTTAGCCGCAGAGAGGCTATTCTCTGCCACCCCCTCCCCGTCTTAGCAATCAACAGCAAAGAGGAGGACAGAACTCCTCCTACAGATCCTGTGCCTCCTAGTGCAGCCGCAGTACCCCGTCTTCTCTGCCTCCCCTGGTCTCACCACTCAGCAGACTCCAACCCTCCTTTGGTCCTCCTCCAGACCCTGCACTTTCTGCTTCCCAGTTCCACCCCCAGATTCTTTCTGGCAGCAGCACAAGGTAAGGGAGTGGACTATAATATAAGGGAGGGTGGGTGACTCTTGACTACTGATGGGGGGTTGACATCTGATGTAAGGAGGGGTGGGGTGCTGTGGACGTCTAGCCTTACAGATAGGATACAATCAGCCCTTTGAGGGCGACCATAATGCTGATGCGGCCCACAATGAAATTAAGTTTGACACCCCTGGGTTACACACTAAAAGAAATGATAACTTCCCTTAAATAAATATTTCAAAATCTTAAACATTTATTTATTTTCTTCCTTTTAGATCCTGTAACATAAGATGTTGCGAAGAACATCAAAAATGCTTTGGTTCATTGCATTGTTTTCTATTTTGCTTTTGGGACTATTTATCACTTATTTGATGACATTCACTTCCTTGCTAACTGTTTCAGGACACCAATGTAAGTACTATATAAATAAAGTTCCACCAAAGCTTTGCAGAGTATGGGCTGAAGGGCACCGTAGGCAGGGCATGTAAATGCTTTCCTGTCACTAACTGAAAGCATGAAATTCCTGCCTAACTTCTCTAACTTTACAGCTACGGCAGGCCATACATTATGCTTTTTTTTTTCCTTCAACCACGAATTGAAGGAAAGAAGATTGCTCGATTTCCCGATCAGCACAGTCAGTGTTGATGGGGAAATCCCTTCTTCTGCACTGCTGTATTCTGACAGCAGAAGATTTCTCAGTCATCAGAATACAATGACTTTACGGCTAAAGCAGGCCATACATTATGCCCAGCCCAACAGACTGGTTGTACTGAAGTCGATCGATAAATCAATTTCAGTACAACCAGCTTGCCCATAGACCAATAAAAATTTGTCCAGTTCCTGCTGACCGGCCAAATTTCGATTGGTCTATGGCCAGCTTAAGTCCTGCTACCTGCCACCTATTTGATGAGTGTGCCTCAGGGCTAAAAAGTTTGTTTTTATTAAGCTGACCATCATGGATCGAAACTCAGCCAGTTCAACAGGGACCAGAAGAATTTCAATCCATGTATGGGCACTGTGGTTGTGCAGAAGTCGATTTACCAAAAGACTTCTCTACAACCAGAATACAATGACACAGTGAAGAGGATTTCCCCATCCACCTCAAATGGTTGAATGAAAAAAATGGACTAATCTATTGGCTGCCTTAGAAGTGGGAATTGAGCAACACTAAAAATGGCCATACACGGATTGCATGCACAGCTCAGTTTACATTCCAGGGCACTGTCTGTGTGCCGGGATAACTGCACTCCTGCACAAGCACGGGTGTGATGTCATGTCCGTGACACAAAATTTGAGATCTGGATCTCAAATTTTCCGACAACAAAATCCATTGTCGTAAATTCCGATTGTGTGTACACAATTCTGATGCACAAAGTTCCGCGCATGCTCGGAATCAAGCAGAAGAGCCGTACTGGCTATTGAACTTCATTTTTCTCGGCTCATCATACGTGTTGTACGTCACCACGTTCTTGACGTTCGGAATTTCCGACAAGATTTGTGTGACCGTGTGTATGCAAGACAAGTTTGAGCCAACATCCGTCGGAAAAAAAACATGGAATTTGTTGTCGGAATGTGCGATCGTGTGTACGCAGCATAACAATGTTTTTATAGCGTGTCCATGCCTTCCCGTCCCAGTAAAAAAAGCACCCTATATTTTGAATTGGTGTCAAAGAAAGTACAGGAAAATGTTCCCAATGTGGGACCCCAAATGGAAAAAATATATTACAGAAATTTTATATTTTCCTTATCATATCCAAAAAATAAAATAGTTATGACAGATGACCTAATTTGTGGAGGTTGTGCACTTAAAAATAGCAGGCAGAGGGTAAATGACTAGTCACCAATATTGCCTGTGGTATTGGTGGAGCTGATTTTTTTTCCCCAAGATTAATTTACCATGCATGTGTCCAAATATCCCTTCAAACCTCCTGAGCCAGTCAGAGGCAGCAGCACCTTTGAGGCACTGCATGTATACAGATAAGAGGCTGTATGTACAGGAAGTGCACTGCTATTTCAAGGAGAAATTCAAGACAAAAGGGAGATTTGTCAGGGTACTGCTGAGGTGCAATTAACATTTCTAGAGGTCCCCTATAGCATATTAAATCATTTTGAGCTTAGGCCCACTTTAACTGGTTGCCACCTGCCCACGGTCAAATGACGGCGGGGTTGTGTGGTTCTCATTCTGGGACGATGTCATATGACGGTGTCCCAGAACAGCCGCTCTCGCGCCTGCGGGGTGCGCAGCGCGGTGGCCGCGCTGTGTTGCTAGGACATGGTGCGACCCCGATCTGTGGAAAGAGCCGCGTCCGCAGGTCTTTATCCATGTGATCGGCTGTGTCCAATCACAGCCGGTCACATGTAAATAAGAAAGTGCCGGTAATCGGCGCTCCTCGCCTCACACTGACAGAGTGTGTGGCGAGGAGAGCCGATCAGCGGCATCTCCACGCAGGTGGACATTTAGGAATGTAATCAGGGCACTGATCATCAGTGCCCTGATTACAATATTGAAAAACAGTGTCACAAATCAGTGCCCACTATTGCCCACCAATGCCAGCTATCAGTGCCCACCAGTGGCAGCAATCAGTACCCACCACTGCCCCCAAGTGCCACCAATCAGTGCCCATTAGCGATGCCAGTCAGTGCTGGCAATCAGTGCCGCCTATCAGTGCTGCCCATCAATGCTGTCAATCAATGCCCATCAGTGTCACCCATCAGTGCCACCCATCAATGCCCATCAGTGCCGCCTATCAGTGCCCACACATGCTGCCTATCAGTGCCCACCAGTGCCTATCAGTGCCGCCTAACAGTGCCCATCAGTGCCGCTTAATAGTCTTCATCAGTGCCACATAACAGTGCCACCTATCAGTGCGGCATATTAGTGCCTCCTCATCAGTGCCACCTAATCAGTGCCCATAAGTGCCGCCTCATCATTGCCCATAAGTGCCCCCTCATCAATGCCCATCAGTTCAGCCTATCAGTGCCACCTCATCAGCCTACATCAGTGAAGACGAAAAATTACTTCGTTACAAAATTTACTGACAGAAAAAGGTGAAAAACTTTTTTTTTTTCAAAATTTTTGGTCTTTGTAAAAAATAAAAAATCCAGCAGTGATTAAATACCACCAAAAAAAACTCTATTTGTGTGAAGAAAATGATAAAAAAAATTTTGGGGTAGAGTGTAGCACAACCGCGCAATTGTCATTTAAAGTGCGACAGCGCTGAAAGCTGAAAAATGGCCTGGGCAGGAAGGGGGTGTAAGTGCTCGGTAGGCAAGTGGTTAAAAATGTCTAATAGCTTTGCTTCAATAATTGGTGTTGTTCACATGTTTAGCGATTTCATGCAGTTTTATGCAGCATTTGCTTATCTCATATATGGAGACATACAGTACATGAGCATTTTTGGTCTGATTATTTTGTAAATGCATGTAGTGCTTAGCTCTGAAGGAACAACTTAATGCATTCTGCCCCCTGTTTCTTTGCCCACGACTCTGTGAATAGCATCACGATCACATGTGCTCTGGTGCCTTGTTACGATGCACCTCAGTGTTTGATTTATTCTGTGACACCTTTCTGCAAATTATAATGCACTGCGTTGAGATAAAATATATGCCTGTGTCATTTTATCACATGCATACCCACCCAACACACACAACACTTCATATCAATGTGTTACCACAACACAGGAGTGTGAAGCCAACTGTCAGAAACCTGGTAGAGGAGTCTGAAGAGAAGAAGATGGCCTCTCTTACTCCTGCAGCTCGGAGCCCCTGGTAAAGCGAACAGGTAGTGCTAGGGCATGGAGTGGCTGGAGTGCCTCGTAGTTCTTGCTAGCAGGAGGTACAGATAGGCAGGTGTATCTAAAATGGTCAATGCTGAGTAGTTTACCCACTTGAGATGCTGGACAGGAGACTGGACACAGTGATACCAGCCAGTAATTCTGCAGCACTGAATAACAACTACAGGAACAGAAGACAGGTTGTCAGGGCAGCCATCAGAAATGTTTGGGCCCCTTACACAGCTTTAGGCCTGGCCAAAGACCCCCCCCCCCAGCCTTACCACCAACATTCCCCAGGGCTTGCCCACGGGCCATCCTACTGAATTCGCACACCGTCCACCTCACCTTTACGCACTCAGCCCCCTGCGCAATCCTGTATAAATGTCAGCCCCCCTCACACCTGTATATATGTCAGCCCCCCACACACCTGTATATATGTCAGCCCCCCACACACCTGTATATATGTCAGCCCCCCACACATCTGTATATATGTCAGCACCCCCCCACACACCTGTATATATGTCAGCCCCCCACACACCTGTATATATGTCAGCTCCCCTCATACCTGTATATATGTCAGCGCCCCCCCACACACCTGTATATATGCCAGCCCCCACACACCTGTATATATGTCAGTGCCCCCCCCAAACACCTGTATATATGCCAGCCCCCACACACCTGTATATATGTCAGTGCCCCCCCCCAAACACCTGTATATATGCCAGCCCCTCACATACACAAACCTGTATTTATGGCAGCCCCTCACACAGGGAAGCCATCAGAAATTTTTGGGCCCCTTACACAGCTTTAGGCCTGCCCCCCCCCCCGAGCCTTACCACCAACATTCCCCAGGGCTTGCCCACGGCCATCCTACTGAATACACACACTGGCCACCTCACCTGTACGCACTCAGCCCCCCCTGCAATCCTGTATATATGTCAGCCCCCCTCACACCTGTATATATGTCAGCGCTCCCATGCCCCCACACACCTGTATATATGTCAGCCCCCCCACGCACCTGTATACATGTCAGCGTCCCACCCCCCCACACACCTGTTTATATGTCAACGCCCCCCTCCCACACACCTGTATATATGTCAGCCCCCACACACCTGTATATATGTCAGCCCCCCCCACACGCTTGCATATATGTCAGCCCCCCCCACACACCTGCATATATATGTCAGCACCCCCCACATCCGTATATATGCCAGCCCCCCCACACACCTGTATATATGTCAGCGCCCCCCCACACACCTGTATATATATGCCAGCCCCCCCACACACCTGTATATCTGCCATCCCCTCACATACACAAACCTGTATATATGGCAGCCCCTCACATACACAAACCTGTATATATGGCAGCCCCTCACATACACAAACCTGTAAACACACAAGGCTCTGGCCCCTCCTTGTACACAAACAGCCCCCCTCCCTTTCCCTCACAGCCCCTACTTGTAAAGAAGGTCTTCCTACCCAGTCCCAGTCCATTTTCACAAAGCTGACATGTTGCTGAGAAGCACAATACAAATCACACGAGGGGTGCACATACACATAGTAGCCAGAGATGGCAGTAAAGAGCTCGATATCTGAAATCAGTGACACGAGAACAGCAGAAGCTGTGAAATCATTTCTGTAATGCACAACATGGCTCCCCCATGGGCGTCCACAGAACTTTTTTCGGGGGGGGGCAGGTGGGGGTGATATGAAGGGTGCTTCAAAAACACACCCCGCCGCTGTAATTCAGGCACCCTGCGCCCAAAAAGGGTCCGGGCGCTTGAATAGGGGGTGGCAGCGGCGGCCTTAAATAGATTCATGCAATGCATGAATCTATCTATAGGTGATAGAGTGATGGCAGGAGAGAGGGGGCAGCGCCCGGGCGCCCTTAATGCACGGGCCGCCATTGTGTTCTTGGCCATATTTTGATCTTGATGAAAATATACAGTCTGTATAGCTGTTTTCACCAATTTTAAATATGGCCACAACAGATGTATTGCAATACAAAAAGATGTACATTGCATTCTCTAGGCTATATAAATTATATGGGCATGGACTGGTCTGGTACGCCTGGCCTGAGTAGTAACTTCTAATACAAAGTGATGAAAACATGAATTGTCTCTGTATTTTAGTCATGATAATAACAACATAATACACTAAAGAGACATATCTTTCCAGCAAATTAGCAATAAATAAATCAAAATGCTCTTCCTCCTGGGAGTCCTGGCGGCTACTAACTGCTGTTACCTGTGGTTCCTCGTGGTTCTTATGTTGCCTAGGCACAGGTAGCATATCACTGGGAGGCTCACACTTG
The DNA here is from genome assembly GCF_042186555.1 of Aquarana catesbeiana. Classification (NCBI taxonomy): domain Eukaryota; kingdom Metazoa; phylum Chordata; class Amphibia; order Anura; family Ranidae; genus Aquarana; species Aquarana catesbeiana. The sequence continues at coordinate 88,282,205 of NC_133336.1, forward strand.
AGTGGGCGGTGGCCGTGTCAGCCCGGCTCTACATAGTGGCAGACTGCCAGCATATGACTCGGCTTGGCGGCTCGCACTTGAGTGGGCGGATCCATCTACAACAACACACCTACACACTACACAGGCAGACAATCAGTGAGGAGGAGCGCGGAAAGGCCGAGCTGCCAAGCGGAGGACACAGGACAGTGTCAGGACAGAGCAGAGAGCAACGTAGAAGCAGCTGCAGACCTAGAAAAAAAACGTCTGCGGCGGCCGCGGCGGATAGTTCAACACAACACACAGACACAGTGCAACTGCAAGCCAACACCTGATGATTCCGGGGGGGGGGGCAATTTCCCCCCCTTGCCCCTATTTGCAGATGCCCATGGGCTCCCCTTCATTCATCCTGCCTTCTTCTGGCCCGGGCGGGCCCCAGGGCTCCTTACAGTTGTGACTGCTGTACCCCCCTGATGGCGGTCCTACAGTTTGTAGACTGTCACATAGGCTGTAACCTAGCGCAGATGCGTAGGCAGGAGTGTTGTCTGACTGTCTTGACTGCAGGCTGGAGAAGACCATGGCACAGAAACTTAGGACTGGTGCAAAGTCATCCAAGCCAGGTCAGCAACTTGCAATCAGATCAAGTACGAAAACACAGGCAGAAGCGCAGTTGGGGTTCATGCAGGAAATTCTTGTATCATTACACCTTTTTCTTTCTCCTCCTGCAGTCCACATTTTACCCCTCCTGGGGTGGATTTGGGTGGTTAGGGGATTCCCCCCTTGTGGGGACCTGGTGAGGTTTCCAAGATCCCACTGCAGGTGGAAGTGTTTGCTTGGATGGTGTGTCTTCCTAATGAAGCTGATTGTGAAACATGTTGAAACCATTACTCATCTAGAGCTATGTGAAAACATCCAAGAATGGGTTTGTACTATACATGCCAATCACATTTAGTGGATATCAAAACTATTTTTATCAAGGAAAATAAAAAACAGCGTTTTTTCTGTGAACATGATTGGATCATGGAAGTCAGCAGAGTTTCATCTTATTCACTTAGCTTTGGGGAAAATCCCCTTGTAAAGTAAACAGTCTATTTGCATTTAGTAAATTAGCCCCATTGTCTTTTCTTTTTCATCTTCAGATAACACTGAAATGTGGATCACTCAAAGGAACCGAAAAATCACTTTAAAATCTGTATGTCTTCAGAATAATCTGACCCATCCATCCACCACAGCAGACCTCATTGTTGCTAAACAGCTCTTCATTGAAGAAAATCATAAGTTAATTTATTGTGAGGTGCCCAAAGTGGGCTGTTCCAACTGGAAGAGGATACTGTTCCTGCTAAAACTGAACCTGACCATCAATGCGGAATACATTGAACATGAGGCTGTTCACAAAGACACCTTTTTTAAGAAGCTTTCAGACTATCCTCCTGACCAGCAAAGAACAATTCTCAATACATACACCAAAGTGATGTTTACTCGAGATCCACTGCAAAGAATTGTCTCAGCGTACAGAGACAAATTTCTTCATTATACTGGTTTTTATTATGGAACCAAAATTGCTAATATAATCAAGTCAAAGTTCAGAGGTCACACCAATTCAACAGAATCTGTATCCTTTCAAGAGTTTGTTAATTTCATTGTTGAACAGAAACCTGAAGGCCTTGATAAACACTGGAGACCTATGCACTATTTGTGTGATCCATGTAATATAGACTACAATGTACTGGGCAAATTTGAAACACTCAAACAGGACTCAGACCATGTTCTGCAAATTGTTGGTGCCCCATCCAACCTCAGATACCCAGAAATTAAGAAGTACATTGAATCAAGGACAGATGCCAAATTAAGTGCTGAATATTTTTCACAGCTACCTCTAAACTTATTACAACAACTCTTGGAACTATATAAACTGGATTTTATTCTATTTGGATATTCATAAATAGCTGCAAAAAAAATATTTGTTGAAGAGACACTGTCACATTGATTATTTCTTGGACACAATGAAGGGTCTTCTGAAACCCCTGATACACTCACATTGCCAACACTTCCCACCGATTCTGCCTCTGTTGCAGCTGGCACTAAATTATCTAGTGTGCGCTTGTGCTTTATGCTAAAAGGAGAGGTGACATCACTTCCTTGGTCATGTGACAGCGCTTAGAACTAGTGATTTGCTGCTACCCTGAGCATTGTCACAAAAATACTGGGTATTGTCTGCTATGATGGAGGTAGGAGCTTCAAGGGAGTGCTAGCAAGATGAGTATCAAGGGATCAGGGGACTCTTTACAAAGACGCTGAGGTTGATTTACTAAACTGGAGAGTGCAGAAATTGGTGCAGCTGTGCATGGTAGCCAATCAGCTTCTTACTTCAGCTCATTCATTTATTCAATTAAGCTCTGACAAAAAAAGGGAAAGTGATTTGTTTTTATGCAGGGCTGCACTTTGCAGTTTTTAGTAAATTAACCCCACTGTGTCTTTAAAAGCTAAGTTCACCTTTTCAGGTGGCTGTGCAGGAATAGAGGAGCCAGTTACCAGCAGCCACTTTAGGGGTAGTGCTAGAGGAGAAAGACCCTCTGACTATGTATTCAGTGGGAATGGTGTTCATTGATTGTATGTGAGTACAGATGCGGCTGGGAGCAATCTAATGGAGGAGTTTTTTTTTCTTTACAGGAGACTGGAGGCTGAGGTAAGGCCTGTCCTAAAAGGCAGAGAAAGCTTTTTCTTATCTGTAACAGAGGTACATGAATGGTATATCGGTACATACCGAAGGTAGAATTTAGGAAAAAAATGGGAAACTTTGCCTTTAAAGTGGTTGTTATGAAAATAACAAACATGTCTGTACTTACCTGCTCTGTGCAATGCTTTTGCACAGAGCAGCCCCAATCCGCTTTCCATAGGGGCACCCGCTCAGGCTTGCTCCCGAATTTGACACAGATAGCGGGACTCGCCCTGCCTCCCACTCCCGTGTCACAGGATTTGACAGCAGCGGGAGCCAACGGCACAGAAGGTTTTTCACCTTAATGCATAGAATGCATTAAGGTGAAAACCCATAAGGCTTTACAACCACTTTAAAGTCTTATGCCCCGTACACACGATCAGACTTTCCCACAACAAAACCGTGGATTTTTGTTTGAAGGATGTTGGCTCCAACTTGTCTTGCATACACACGATCACACAAATGTTGGGCAACAATTACGAACATAGTGACGTACAAGACGTACATGTTATCAACATTAGGAACGATAATTATATCTCCGGCTCGTACTTGATTCCGAGCATGCGTGGACATTTGTCCGACGGACTTGTGTACACACGATCGGAAAATCCGACAACAAACATTTGTTGGCGGAAAATTTGAGAACCTGCTAGCCAGCATTTGTTGGCAGAAAGTCCGACAACACATCTATATCTATATAAAATATATAGGTTTCACTTTTTGAATTGAATTACTGAAATAAATTAACTTTTTGATGACATGAAATGCACCTTTAAACCATCCAAGAAATATGTTAGTTAGTTATTCCCAGCTAGTACAGCCACCAATATAAAACCACATCAAAAGCCATTTGACTATATAAAACCGCAAGTCTACTCAATAAAACAAATTAGAAGCTCAATACCTTTCTAATATAACATGTATTTTCTCTGAAGCACCATTAGGGGGAGTTCAAACCATACTTTTACTTATAATCAAAGAAAAAATGGATATGGCGACAATCAAGAGATTGATCAAAATATATATTCCTCACATCACTCATCATCATGTAGTAGGTCTAATGTCCTAAATTCCTTTCTTTATATGTGAACGCTTATTTCCCAGCCATACACGGTGTAACACAAACATATTTCTTCTGTTACTTACTAGCATTTTAAAAAAAAGCTTTTCTCAAGATACAGTAAGACCCTTTCTCACTGAGGTGGTTTTTAGGTGCTTTAACTGTAGAAATAGCCTCTGAAAAGTGCCTCCTATTCATTGCAGTGGGTCTTTTCACACTGGGGCGGTGCGCTCGTGGGACGTTCCGAAAAGTCCTTCAAGCAGCATCTTTGGGGCGAGTTGGGAGCGCTGTAAATTTGCACTCCCAAAATGCCCCTTCCCATTGCAATGAATGAGCAGCGCTTCCGAAGCGACTTAAAAGCAATTTGAAAGTGCCACAAAACTGGACTTTTTACCTTGTTTTTAAGGTACAAAACCGTCCGAAAGCTCCAGTAAAACAGCACTGCAAAAACGAGCGGCGCTTTAGCGCTAACGGCACAGGTGCTCCAGTGTGAAAGGGGTGTAAAACAATCAATTCTATATTCATAAAGGTGAAGAGTATAGCCTATGCCAACCACTCAGCATTCTTCTTTCAATCATCTGACTTCAGTAAACAAAAATCTGATGGGTACTGCATTTTACAGTTCAGCTTTTCTGGACTCACTCAGATCATCAGCAAACCAATACCTTTCAAATCTGATGCAACTTCCAGATTCTTCATAAATAAACCTCCTTGTGCAAGTGCAATAACCCAGATGGACTAATCTGAATTTCCTTATTACTGCTCTTGTAGGCGGGGCCTAACCAGTGTACATGAGAATTGAGTAAACACACATGGATACTTGAATTTTGTTTAGATCATAGAAATTTAATGACCACAGAAATAAGGCACTTTACAGCAAAAGCACTACATACTGTATGTTGCAGGTCATACACTTGTTCAGGCAGAAGAGGGCACTGTTTATTCACAAGGCACTTTCCAATAGTAATATATTGGACACTTAGCTACTGTACCATAGATTGGCACTGCTCCTTGCATTCGTTATTTATTTTTGCTAAAAGTGTATAAAATGTGTTTTCAGCAGCGGATAATTAATTAGTTATAGAGTCTGCAGTGAATTTAATTTAAGCAAGCAAATTGTCATTGGAAATTAGGCAGCTTCACACCTAAATTGCCAATGATATTCCCATTTATGTGAAAATAACTGTTTCAGTAGCCTGGTGTTCTTCTAAATATAACATGTTCAGAACAGAAAAATCTAGATCATTCCATGCCCTTTTTATGTTTACTCATGTCATTAAAGCGGGGTTCCACCAAAATTTTGAACAATATCTGTATGTATTCTCTTCCTTGCCTAGATGCTGGCATGCCGTTTAAAAAAATTTAAATCGCCGTAATTACCTTTTATTTTTCTATTCTTCTTTGCACTTCCTGGTTCTCCTCCCATGGGAGTAGGCGTGTTTCTAGCCTCTCCCAGACTCCTGGGAGCTAGTCTCAGGCTTCCCAGGATGCCACTGAGCATGTGCGGGAATGAGCGGTGAATGCTGGGAGCACAGCATTCACCACATCCAGGAAATAAATGCTTGTGGGCTTCAAATGCCCACAATGAAGATGGAAACCGCCTGCAGTGAATAACATAAGTTATTCTTTCCGATGAAATCTGACACAGGCGGACATATTACACACAATATGTGAGTATGTAATGCTGAGAAGAAAAGTTTGTGAATGAACTAAAAAAAAAAAAAAAACAATAGATAGGTGGACCCCCGCTTTAAAAATATTGTCGGCACTGTACAGGCCTCTGAGATTTTTCTATATGCATAATGTACAATAGGGTTGCCGTCTTTGGATCAATGAAAAACAGAACAGGGGGTGGTAGAGGTTGTATCACACTTTGGTAAAAGGAGAGGCATGGCTTATCCAAAGTAGACATGACTCAGTAGAAATGGGTTAGCGAATGAGGTTAACAAAAGTGCTAAAACTAAGACAGGTTGCTCATTATTATGATTACCAAATGGAATGTGATTGTGAATGTGAAATGGGTTAGCGATTGAGGTTTAGCAAAAATGCTAAAACTAAGACAGGTTGCTCATTATTAGGATTACCAAATGGAATGTGATTGTAGCTCCTGACTGTAAAGTACTTGTGAGATCAGGTGCCAGTACCCTGGGTAGAAGACTGAGAAGGCCTCCACTGAGGTCCAAGCTTCACATTCAAGCTTCTTCTGGCCTCTCAAGACATCTGGAGGTCCTCCAAGACTCCTCAATTCCCAGGCTCCACAGGTCAGCCCCTAAATTCAGGTTTCCATAGTTGCCAACATTGTAAAAAAAAAAAGTGTGACACTTTTGTGGCTGTAGGCGGTGCTGTACAATAATTAGGGGGCGGGGCATTCATTTGTAGGCGTGGTTTAGGGAAAATATACACGCGCGGCGGAAAATGGGCGTGGTTTACGCGAAATAGTGGGCATGGCCTAAATGGGCGTGGCTCAAGAGGGTGTGGTTAGAGTCTGAGATGAATGAGGGATGAGGAGGGAAAGGGGGAGAGGGGGAAAGGGGAGAGGGGGAAAGGGGGAGAGGGGGAAAGGGGGAAAGGGGGAGAGGGAAATGACGGGACAGCAGCCCCAGATCCTACACAATAAAAATATGTGTATTCTAGAAAGTTTAACAATCAGCAGATAAAGATACTCCAAGCACCTGGTGTTAGCACTTCAATCATCCCGGCACCATGGTTGTTATGGTGTCAGGATGATTGAAGTGCATTATTTCTATTATTACATTGTAATATAAAATGAAAGCATTCAACTCACCATAATGCAGAATCAGTGGGATCCCTGAGCGTGTCACTAGCCACGTCGCCTGCCACCAGCCATCCATCCTTGCGTCAGATGTCCCAGCAGAGCCCGTCCTTGCATCAGGTGTCCCAGCAGAGCCCGTCCTTGCATCAGGTGTCCCAGCAGAGTCCGTCCTTGCATCAGGTGTCCCAGCAGAGTCCGTCCTTGCATCAGGTGCCCCCAGCGGAGCCCCCCTTACATCAGATGTCCCTAGCGGAGCCCCCCTTACATCAGATGTCCCCAGCGGAGCCCCCCTCACACCAGGAGTCCCCAGCGGAGCCCCCCCTCACATCAGGAGTCCCCGGCGGAGCCCCCCCTCACATCAGGAGTCCCCGGCGGAGCCCCCCCTCACACCAGGAGTCCCCGTCGGAGCCCCCCCTCACATCAGGTGTCCCCGTCGGAGCCCCCCCTCACATCAGGTGTCCCCGGCGGAACCCCCCTCACATCAGGTGTCCCCGGCGGAGCCCCCCCCACATCAGAAGTCCCCGGCGGAGCCCCCCCACATCAGAAGTCCCCGGCGGAGCCCCCCTCACATCAGGTGTCCCCGGCGGAGCCCCCCCTCTAATCAGGAGTCCCCGGCGGAGCCCCCCTCACATCAGGTGTCCCCGGTGGAGCCCCCCTCACATCAGGTGTCCCCGGTGGAGCCCCCCTCACATCAGGTGTCCCCGGTGGAGCCCCCCTCACATCAGGTGTCCCCAGTGGAGCCCCCTTACATCAGGTGTCCCCAGTGGAGCCCCCTTCACATCAGGAGTCCCCAGCGGAGCCCCCCTCACATCAGGTGTCCCCAGCGGAGCTCCCCCTCACATCAGGTGTCCCCGGCAGAGCCCCCCTCACATCAGGTGTCCCCAGTGGAGCCCCCCCTCACATCAGGTGTCCCCAGTCAAGCCCCCCTCGCATCAGGTGTCCCCAGTCCAGCCCCCCTCACATCAGGTGTCCCCAGTCGAGCCCCCCTCACATCAGGTGTCCCCAGTTGAGCCCCCCTTACATCAGATTCCCAGAGCGGTGCACCCCCCCTACCTCAGAGGTGTCCTAGTGTAGTAGACAGTGTCCGCTGGCCGCATGGCTATAACCCCCGCCCCTTTCCATAACAGACTGGCAGCGGGGCGTGGGGTAGGCGGGGCGAGGTGGAGCGGGGCGGAGGGTGGGTGGCGACACAGGAGCTCTGTCTAGCCCTCCCAGCCGTCTTCCTGATCTTCTTTAAAATGGCGGCCGGCGGAGACAATGTCTCCGCCGGCCGCGGACCTCTAGTGGCGGCGGCCAAAATTAATCCGTGAAGAACCGGATTTCTCGGGACATTTACCAGGACACCACAAATTCGGGAATGGAGTCTAAATCCCAGGAATGTCCCAGGAAATCCGGGACAGTTGGCAACTATGGGTTTCTTACCAGCCACGGGGTCACCCTCTCAGGCAGCAGGCCTAAGAGGTTTCAGCAGTACAACACACCCCTCCCCCAGGCAGGAAGCCCAGGGGAGAACAAACTCCCTTTCCAGGGTCACTCCCGAACATTTATACCCACTCCCAGCATGTACCAGTGGCAAGGGAACTCCTACTGGTTGGCCAAGGAAGAAATACCAGAGGCAGCAGTGCCACTTAGTGGCAACAGAAGGACACATGCAGTAACCAGGGCCAGGAGAAACTTAAGGGCAGAATTATCAATTCAGCCAAACTAACTGCAGCTTAGCAGCACCATTGAATTTATTTATTTATTTAGATGCCCCTGCTTTAGGGCAGGGTAGCTACATTGCATTCAAAAAAATGAAAAACAATTTGTGTATCACATTAATATAAAAATCAAAACACAATAACAAATCATCAAATGCGAACATAGAAAATACAAAAATGAAACTCGATATGTTGCAAGCAAGTAATAAATATACAGTATGCCAAAACGATTGTGACATTCACCTTGCCCAGTGGGTACACTCTCACCTTCTTAAATAGACCTTTGAATCAAAAGGTCATTCAGAGCATGTCCCCCTTAAAGCTAGGACAAGGTTAACACCAAAGGCTGATTCAGCTTACTCAATACACAAATCTCCAGATTGAGTGATTCTTATACATCAGATTTGACTTACTCTGCAAGCAACCAAAGACCAGGTGAACTCTACTTCGGTATTTTTATCCTTTAATCTCATTTATTTTGCACGGCTTCTGTCTGTTTTGTAACATTTTTCTGTAACTATTTTCTTACACTTTTTCTGTTCTTCTCATTAAAAAATATTTTAAGTGTAACGTCATTCCTTCCCTTCCCTCCCATTTTTTCCTCCCCACTCTTACCTCTATAGTTGGGTTGTGCACATACTCACATGACGATCTGCCACAAGACATCCAGCCCAGTGCCAAAAATGATAAAGTGCCAGCCAGCACTGCCCCCATGACACAGCTATACCAGGAGACAGTGCACACTGAAAATGCCATTCTTAACTAGGCGAGAAACAGGAGGAACAGGGAAGAAGCCTCAAGAAAGGTAATCCCCCCCCCCACCCCACCCCCAATTCTGTGAGGGGAGGGGGAAGAAGGTAGAAATGTTGATAGGGAGGTTGAAGGTCTGGGGGAGCTCAACAAATGTCTCTGAAATGCCATTTGCACAGTTTCATTAGATTTTGCTGGCCTGTGTTTGAGATATATTCAAATCACGCATCAAATGCATTAAAACAACACCTGTCAACATGAGTCCTAATAGTAATTACATGATATTTCAGATAAAGAACTACTATATACTTCAGCTGCATGGGATAGGTAATCCTCACATGTTTCAGCACAGAGTATACTCTCTTCTCACAGTGTCTGTAATTAAGTGTCATTGTGGTTAGTATATACTTTGCATTTCCTATTTGCCTTTAAACTTATTGTTGGCAGCTTTCTTTAACAAAATGTTGGCAAAGAACATTAGGTCGACTTGATAAGAATAATTCAATAAATATTAATCAGTTACAGCTGCATGAAACACAGCTCACACACAACAGAAAATACCTGATTTTTAATTCACAGTCCCATTGTTGGAGAAAATTTGATTTTTTTCTTCATACTTACCTGAAAATTCCATTCTTTTTAGTACATCATGGGACACAAAGCAGCCATATACATTACTGTCTGGGTTATGTGCCACCTATAGGTGAATGGACACTGGTCGAAAAACCAAAAACAGGAAGTGATCCCCTGTATAACCCCTCACATGCAGGATGTACTCTCTTTTTGTAGCAAGCAATGAACTCCCAAAAAGAGAGGGGAGGGACTTCTGTGTCCCATGATGTACTCAAAGAAATGGATTTTACAGGTAAGTATGAAGAAAAAATCCGATTTTCTTTCTCCTACATCACGAGACACAGAGCAGCCATATACATTACTACCTGGGACGTCCCAGAGCAATAGCCTTGAGGGGAGGGAGATACACTGTATGAAAACACCATAAGATTTATACAGCAGCCCGCAAGACACTATGGCCAAAATCCAAGTCCCCTGCTGCCTTAACATCCACCTGATAAAATCTTGTGAACGTATGTACCGAAGACCAAGTGGCGGCCTTGCAAATCTGCGCCACTGACGCCTGATGGCGAAAAGCCCAGGAGGTTGCAACACCCCTGGTAGAATGAACTCTAACCCCAAAGGGAGCAACTTTACCTTTCAGGCCATAGGCCTGAGTGTTTAACTGGCAAATCCAAAGTGAAATGGACGCCTGACCCTTCTTGGGGCCTTCCGGCAAAACAAAAAATGCATCAGAACTTCTGATGCTTGCAGACCTTTCCAGGTAGACTCTGACTGCCCGCACCACATCCAAAAGGTGCAACTACTGCTTCTCTTCTGGTGAGCCAGGCTGAGAGAAAAAAGGAGGTAGAACAATGTCCTGATTTAAATGAAATTCAGAAACTACCTTAGGCAAAAAGGACGGAACAGGACGTAGCACCACTTTATCATGGAGCAAAATCAAATACGGCTCCTTACAGGAAAGGGCTGCCTATTCGGAGACCCTTCTAGCCGAAGTATTTGCAAAAAGTAAAGCCAACTTCCGTGTCAAAAGAACAGAACTTCGCTGATTGGTTCAAAAGGCTGCTCCTGTAGCACCAACAAAACCAAATTCAAATCCCAAGGGCAAACAGGTGATTTAACCAGAGGCAATAAGTGAGTTACTCCCTGAAGAAAGGTCCGGACCAGGGAATGTGAAGCCAACGGCTTCTGGAAGTACACTGATAAAGCTGAAACCTGGCCTTTAATTGTTGTCAAGGCTAATCTTTTATCTAAGCTTGACTAACGAAAAGAGAGAATTCTCTCTACCAAATATCTGTGAGGATGCCAACTTCTGGCCTCACAGCACACAATGTAAGCCTTCCAAACCCTGTGATAAACCTTCCTGGTGACCGCATTTTTGGCATTCACCAATGTAGTTACCACTGGTCCTGAGATACCATGATCTCCTAGCACCCTGGCTTCAATAGCCACGCTGTCAAATTCAACAAGCATAATTTCGGGTGGAATATAGGATCCTGTGACAGTAGATCGAGACAGAACGGAAGCGTCCAAGGCTTGTCTACTGCTAATCTCACTACCTCCAGGAACCAGGCCCTCTTGGTCCAGGCCAGAGCTACCAGAATGACTGATGTCAACTCCTCTCGGATCCTGCGCAAAAGATGTGGCAGAAGAGGAATTGGGGGAATGCATAGGTCAAAGAGAACTGAATCCAGGGAACTACCAGAGCATCTATCTCAAACACAAGTGGATCTCTTGCTCTGGATACAAACTGATGAATCTTGCAGTTGAACCTGGATGTCAGCAGGTCTACATCCTGTGTACCCCACCACTGGCAATCTGCATAAACATCTGTGGGTAGAGAGACCATTCTCCTGGATGTATCTGTTGGCGGCTGAGATAGTCTGCCTTCCAGTTCTCTATCTCCGGAATGTGGATGGCAGACAGCACTGGCACATGCTTTTCTGCCCAGGATATGACTGACCTCCATGTGGGTCAGACAACTCTTGGTGCCACCCTGATGATTGACATAGGCCACAGCCATGGCATTGTCGATTTGCACCCTTACCGGGTAACCCTGTAACTTTGATGTCCAAAAATTCAGTGCGAGGCATATTGCCCGCAGTTCTAGCACATTGATGGACAATCCCTGTTCCTTCAGAGTCCATTTCCCCTGGACTGTGGAACTTTCCATGACTGCGCCCCAGCCGGAAAGACTGGCATGTGTGGTTACTACCTTCCACGACAGTGGAAGAAAAGACCTTCCCTGTACCAGATTCTGGTCTACTAACCACCAGGTGAGACTTCCTCGAGGCTTGGGGGTTATGATCATGCAGGAATCCAAAGCCTGCATCTTCCTGCTCCATTCAAACAGAATGTTCTGCTGCAATGCCCTGGAATGGAACTGGGCATGCGGAATTGCCTCATATGAGGAAACCATCCTTCCCAGAAGACTCATACAGAGTCGGACAGACGGGCGTCTCTATTAGCTTACCTGCTGAACCTGATCCTTTAGGGCCTCCACCCTTCTTGGAGGCAAGAACATTCTTGCCTGGACTGTGTCCATAACAAGGCCTAAGTATTCCAGACTTTGAATCAGTTTTAGGGCCAATTTCTCAGAATTTATGATCCATCCGAGATGTTCCAGGAATTGGACTGTAAAAGTCACATTCCTTATCAAAACCTGCAGTGATTGATCCCTGAGTAGGAGATCATCTAAGTAGCCTACAATCAAGATCCCTCGAGATCTTAGAAGACCCAGTATGGGTGCTAGGATCTTTGTGAAGACCCGGGGGGCGATTGCGAGCCCAAAGGGCAGAGCCACAAACGGAAAATTTTGTTCCTCTATGACAAAGCGCAAAAGCCTTTGATGAGGTTGAAAAATTGGTACGTGAAGGTATGCATCCCCGATATCTATGGATGCCAGCAAATCTCCTTCTTGGAGAGAGGTCACGACAGAGTGGACTGATTCCATTCGACATGTCCGCACTGAGAGATAATGGTTCAGTGCTCTTAGATCCAGAATTGGTTTTATGTCACCATTTGGCTTTGGAACCATGAACAGATTAGAATAAAACCCTGTTCCCACTTTCGGGAACTAGGACCTCCATGATCATCCCCCTGCCGCCTTAAATGGTCTAGTACTTCTAGTAATAAGCCCTTTCTTGAAAGGTCAGTGGGAACGCTGGACCTCACAAATCTTTGAGGCGGGTATGAATGTAATTCCAGCCTGTACCACTGAGACACTGTGGAGATGACCCACCTGTCCTGAATTAGCATTCCCCACAATCCCGCAAACTGCAGCAACCTTCCCCCCATCCGCAGGAGTGGGGGCACCCCTTCACAAGGAATATTTGGTACCAGTGTTAGCGGACTTTTGAACCCACGGCCTCTTTTGGGCCTGGCCCTGCTGTTTACCTTAGGCAACAGATCCCTGGTGCTGTCGGAACTGCCCAGGGCCTGAAAAACCTGAGGAATTAGCATGTGACACCTTAAAAGAGGGCCGCGTAGCTACCTTTTTTACAGGAAGGAGGGAACTCTTTCCTCCAGATATCTTTTGGATGTACTTATCAAGATCATCCCCAAACAAATGTTCTCCATGAAAAGGAAAATCAGCTAGCACCTAGGGACGGGTGAGCGGTTTGTCCTGAGCATAAGTTCAGGCCCAACTTTCGCTGTTCGGACGTTTGTCGAGTAGCTGAACAAACAGGTCGTTCGACCATTTGTTAGGTCCCCGAACTGACCACAATGCATTGTGGCACTGAACAGTGCATTGCAAGCCCTGATTAGCTGAAGCAGTGAAAGCTTCAGCCAATCAGGGCACAGAGCACTGTCAGAGTCATGACTGGACACTGTCATCATGACTTTATCCAATCATGGCTCATTCCCGCCCCACAGTATAAAAGTATTCTTTCAATGGCAGCCATTTTCAGTGTGATTTTGGCGTGGAGAGAGATAGAACAGGGCTCTGTTCAGTGCTATTAGTTAGTTAGCGCGCTATACTGTGCTATTTTGCTTCAATTGTTAGTGTAGAATATTAGTTTAGTGTCAGTCTAGGGATAGTGTGAGTGTAGTGAGGAGGACCATTATTCAGCTTTGCATAGTGTGCAGCTAGAGTAGGGACAGCTCAGATAGTTTCAGTGTAGTGTAGTGAGACCGTGTCAGAAATGTTTACAGTAGCGTATAGCTAAAGTAGGGACAGTTCAGATAGTGTCAGTGTAGTGATGGTAGAATTGCTTTACTGCCAGTTTAACGCCATTTACTTCTGTGTGCGTTACCGCCAGTTTAATGCCTCATAGTTTTGTGTGCGTTACTGCCAGTTTAACGTCATATAGGTCTGTGTGCGTTACTGCCAATTTAACGCCATATAATTTTTGCGTTACTGCCAGTTTAATGTAATTTACTTCTGTGTGCGTTACTGCCAGTTTAATGCCCTATAGTTCTGTGTCCGTTACTCCCAGTTTAACGCCATATAGTTCTGTGTGTATTACTGCCAATTTAACGCCATATAGTTTTGTGCGTTACTGCCAGTATAACGCCATATACTTTTTTGTGCGTTAGTGCCAGTTTAACGCCATCTAGTTCTGTGCATCACTGTACGTTTGGCACAATATATTGCAGCATATTATAGCGTATCCGTGGAGTGTGTCTGTGCAGTGTGAGTATTCAAATTAAAGTGCACCAATTACCTCTTTACATTGATTAAAGTGCATCTACGTACAGATTTCAACTTCATCTACATTTGCTTATAAGCACCGCCCCCTCCTCCCAATAACATCTGGGAGTATCAGGAACCATGAATCAGACCGAGACAGAAGTATAGGTAAATCACACTTGTTTAATAATAATAATAAAAAGGTAAACAGCATAAGTGTGGTCAAAACAAGCCAGAGTTCAGTAACCGGATCGGGTATGTCAGAGAGCCAGAGATGAACAGAGTAGTACAGCAAGCAGGATCAGGAGCCAGAAGTAACGTCAGCCGAGCAGTCTTCAACAGGAACGCAGGAGAAAGTCTCTGTGACATTGACAAAGGCAAAGGCAGAGATCAAGTGAGCTGGACAGCTTTAAATAGGCAGGACTGATGAGCAGAATCAACAACAGCTGGGTAACTGTGGAGAGAGATGGGAGCTGGCAATTAGCCGACAGCTGAGCGGCCAGCTCAGAGAAGGAAGGGCTTGGCCCAGCCCTGACAGGGAGGACAACACGGAGAGGCAGATGTTCCCTTGGCACTGTAAGGGGGCCAGCAACAAATGTGTCCACAGGCAAAGGTGGATGTGCTGGTCAGTCCTCAGGCAGGGCATCATTTCCTGTGTTTAGTGAGTTTGCCCATGCTATCCAGTCACAGCATGCAGAGGAGGTGGTGGACTGGCTTACTAAACCTTCCTCATCCTCCTCATCCTCTGTCACGCAAGCAGGGACAAGTGTGCAGTCCCCTGCAGTTGCCAGAGTGGATAAACCTGCCTCCTTGTCCACATCTATTCCTACCATAGCCCCAACATCAGCCATTGAGGAGTCAGCTGAGTTATTTGACCACAGCGTCAGCCACTTGCTCCTTGATGATGCCCAGCCATTACTGGATTCCGATGTTGGTTCTGAGATTGAGGATGACAGGAACATGAGCCTAGAGAGAGGGAGGAACACTGGTAGACAAATTGGCATTCATGTTCCCCAAGCCGCAACGTATTGTCAAGTTGTCTCCGGTGGTAATGATGAAGATGGAGGAGATGGAGATGATGATGATGATGATGATGAGGTCACTGATGTAACTTGGGTGCCAGATAGAGCAGAGGAGGAAACTGAAGGTGAGGTGGCACAACCCCAAGGAGGCCGACATCAAGAAAAGTAGAGAGCAACCACCCTATTCCATCACATTCTGCAGCTGTCCCGGCCCACTCCCCAAAGCTCAGCTGTCTGGGCCTTTTTCAGCACATCTGAAGCAGATCGCACTGTTGCTATCTGCAAACTGTGTCTCAGGCACATCAAACGTGGCAAAAACACCAACCATATGCATATCATTGCAATTCTTTTTGCCTTCATCAAGAGCACCTTTATAGGGTTACGGTGGGAAGGTGCCCCCGACACCCAAAGAGTAATTTTTCTGCACCTGTTTGACAGGTGCATATCATTGCAATTTTTTACAGCAAGGCCAATTCTTGCTTTCATCAAGAGTACCTCTATAGGGTTACGGTGGGAAGGCGCCACCGACACCCAAAGACCAATTTTTCTGCACCCATTACTTCTATACAAAGTCAAAGTGACACCAGAATGTATCCAAAAAATCTCTAATCTTGTTCCCAGTGCACTACATTGTGGCCTCATCATACACACTGGCTCCCCAGCTGTTGCTGAGCAAAATAAAGGCAGCTTGCAGGGAAAATGTCATTTTTTTGGGGGCTTTTTAAATTTAATTATTGTTGCAGTAGATTCTAGACATGGTACAGATCTGCCACTTTACAGGTAGACTAAGGGGACCCCCCAGGCACTATATTGGAAGGATTTTTTCCTTTTTTGGCTGTCACTTTAAAAATCAGAAAATCACTGCTCATTTAAAAATGATGTTTTTCACAAACTTTTTTTTTTTATTGATACATGTCCCCCAGGGCAGGACCCAGGCCCCTATAACCATTGTATGCCCAATTACTTGCATATAAGCCTTCAAAATGGGCACTTTTGATTTTTGATGTTCAGGTCCCATTGACTTTAATGGGGTTCGTTATTCGGGTCTGAACTTTCGCAGTGTTCGAAAGCTCTGGTGCGAACCAAACAGGGGTTTGGTCCATCCCTACTAGCATCCTCTTACAAGGGAGCTCTGCTGATCATTTTTTTAGCCATAAAATTCTGTGCATGTGCACATAAAAAAGAGCCATGCGGTAGATCTGCTGCATGGAGTCTTTAAGGGCATCTATAGCAAAGCAAAGAGCCTGAGGCAGATCTGCTCTATCCTGACAGAATCTTCCGGTCTATTGGGCCGTCTAGCCTGATCCTTCAAGGCTTGACAGACCCCAATTGCTGCCACTGTGGACTGAATAGCGGAACCTGCCAGGGAGAAGGATGCCTTTAACAAGGCTTCCAGCTTCTTATCCGCAGGATCCCTAAAGACCTATGCATTATCCAATGGACAAGTTAAGGTCTTTCTCAGGGAGGAAACCGCTGCATCCACAACCGGTATGCTCCACTTCTTGGTAAAGCTTTCCTTCATAAGATATAACAGACAAAACCTCCTTGGAGGCATAAATATCCTGTCTGGGTGCTCCCAGTCGGAATATACCACCTGCTTCAAGAGTGGGTGAAAGGGAAACACCTGTGTACCCTGCTGTGGCTTCAAAGAACCCAGGGACCTCCACTGGAGGTTACTTAAAAGCTGTATGGGCCATCTGTATAAGAGAATGGATAAGAAGCTTTTCTGATTGAGAGGCTGATATAACCTGAGCCTCCGCAGGCTCTGAATCACTTGAGGGAGATTCGTCTGTCTGGATATCAATTGCCTGACCGGCCATTACCTCTTCTACCTCGTCAACCCAGTCTTGCTCCATTATAGGTGGAATAGGGGAGGGGGGCCTGCCACCTTGTGTGAAAGTAGCGATCATTCCAGCAATCTTGCCCTCTAAACCAGCCAAAGCGGATGCCAGGTACTCTTTAGTAATAAACTCTGAAGTAGCAGTACTGGTAGTAGCCACAATGCCGGATAGACGCAGTGGCTCAGATTGCCCGGTGACATCCGGTCTTTCAGGAGAGTTCCGTTTGGCCTCTACAGGGGCCACTGATGGAACACATGCGCCCTTTGCTGCAGTGCTCCCCCAGAACACTTCTTGGAAGACATGGCTTGCTGAAGCATTGGTAACTCAGATATGAGGTACAAGTTCCTCAGTGCCACAATTCCCCCTTGGAAGAATCTTATACAATGAACTGTTCTTCCAGCTACTGCAACATAATTAGGCTTTGTCTGTCATCACCCATAAGAATCACGTGTCACCCAGGACAGACTGCTCTATGTCCTTTCCGCCGGCCAGCAACCAACTGTGCTTTTAGACTTTAAAAAAGCTTCCCTCGGCCGACAGCACCACGTGCACGAGCCCATACTTGCCCCCGTGGAGGAGAACACACAGAGCAGCATTGCAAGCAAATCATTTTTTTCAAAACATGTCAGCCTAGACATACATTTTTTCAAGGGAATATATAATAATTGGACCCTGGTTTTTCACAGGTTTTTGAAATGTTCAAAACATGTCAGCCTAGACATACATTTTTTCAAGGGAATATATAATAATTGGACCCTGGTTTTTCACAGGGCCACTTACCACTCCCGCCGCAGGACAGTAGCCTAAGCCAGAGGTCCAGCCTTCACCCATCACAGCGGGTTCTGTCACACAGACCTTTAAAGGCTGGGTACCCTTTTAGAATGAGGGTCCACTCCCTTGGACAGTACCCTGCAGGAATGTCTTAGCGCTGTGGTGTCCAGGATTCCACTACACAGGGTCCAGCACCCAAAGGTTGCATTACATGCAAAACCTTGTTGTTGATCCTTTAATCTTCTTTACAAGGCTTGGGTACCATTTATCTTAGCATAGTAGCTTTTTGAAATGGATCCAATCTAGAAATGCTGTCCCTTGATTCTTAAGAACCTGTGTGGGATTACAGCATGGAAGCTCACAAAAAGCTGAAAAAATGACCATCCACCTTTTTTAGACACTGACGAAAAAACTGGAGTACTCCCTGTATGTGAGGGGTTATATAGGGGATCACTTCCTGTTTTTGGTTATTCTACCAGTGTCCATTCACCCATAGGTGGCGCATAACCCAGGTAGTAATGTATATAGCTGCTCTGTGTCCCATGAGGTACGAGAAAGAAAGCATTTTAGATTTCCAGAGCTTTCCAGTTTTCTTCTATGCCAAACAGCAATTTGCAATAGGACTAATGTGCAGTAACTGCTAGCCAGGGGTTACAGCACAGCCCCATTTGCTCGAATAGCTGAGTTTGACAGGCAGTGCCGACTGTCAACTCAATATGCTACTTTAAATTTTCCACAATTGGGGCATGTGAACAGCTGTCTCTGACTGTATTGTGGACCTTGGGTGGGCAGTCAGGGGGCAGTAAAACCGTGGTGGCTCACTCGCCTGTAATTGGGGTGTGCCAGCAATAATTCACACAGTCTGATGCAATGGAAAACTTGTATTGAAGTAATACAGCAACAGTTCACAGCAAACCTGGTGTGACAGCTACCCAGCTGGGAACACTCACAGTTCCAATAACGTGAAGAAGAATGCAAATGATTATAAGAAAGAGGCTTTGCGTCAGTTGCAGGATATTTCTACATATCGGATTCTAGATAGGCATCCCACTCCCATTTTCAGACAACAGATGATTGATCTTCTGGTAACACAGGGGTGGAGATGGGGGTTTTTGATAGAAAAATAGCAGAGCATCTTATGGTTAATTCACCTATAGTCCCCATCTTTGACCACATGACCAAACTTCACAAAAACATTATTCCAGTTCAAGGTAGACTGATAGTGACAGGTATCGGTTCCCTTTTTAAAAAGCTGGGTCAGTGGATCGACCAGTATCTCCAACCATTGGTTGTAAGGTTACCTGGCTATATCATAGATATAGAGTTGCCACCTCGTCCCTTTAAACCCAAACCACTTTGAATTACACAGGTTCTGAGGCTAATTAAATGCAGATAAGGCACCAAGGGAGTTTAAGTACCACCTTAATCAGCCTCAGAACCTGTGTAATTATTATGTGTTCGGGTTTAAAGAGATGAGGTGGCAACCATACATAGATACCACCTCAGTACTAACATCCATACAAGAAGTGGTGTGGAAGGAGGAATATCAGTCGCTCACCATGGATGTGAAGTCACTGTATTCTTGTATTCCACAAGACTCTGCAATAAAAGCCCTCGTACATCATCTTACATGTTATAGTACTTATGACAAAAGTCTTAGATAGTTTATAGTTTTGGCAGTTGAATTTCTTCTTAGTCGTAACTATTTTATGCTTGATCGAGTTTTTTATTTGCAATGCAGGGGGGCCTCGAAGGGGGCCCATTTTTCACCATCCCTAGTGAACCTGTACATGGGTTGGTGGGAGGAGAGTTTTCTGTTCTCCCAACACAACCCATGTGCAGGTTCCATTATAAGCTAGAGTCGCTTTATAGACGACCTGCTTAAAGTATGGGACAGCTCTCTAATGGTCTGTGTCACTTTTGTATCATTGGCCATTCATTTTCTTGATCTTACTTTAACAGGTGATGCAGTTTAGGGCCAAGTCACCACCCGTACTTATCGGCGTCACTAGGGGGTGGCTATTGGGGCTATAGCCCTGAGTCTGGGGTCCATAGCCCAGAGTCTCTTACCATGTGGATGCAGTATGTCCCAGTCCAGAATGCAGGGGACAGGTAGTGTCCATGGTAGTGCTGGCTCCAGCTCCACCCCCGCCTCCACCTGACTCTACTCATGGTCACTGGTTGCTAGAGCCACCTAGCATCTAGCAACCAGTGACATCACGGCCGCAACTCGCTTTCTGCCCAGCATTCAAAGCAGAGGAGGATTCCACTTCCTCCTTCTCTGCGCTAGTGCTCGTGGGGCCTAAAGAGTCATGGTCCTGGGACTCCTGGAATGGAGTGTCCCACTGCTGATCCGGTGGCAGCGTGGGGTGCAGAGCAGTGGCATCAAACAGGGAGGAGGAGGCCTGGGCAGCCGGGAAGAGTCCAGGAGGGAGTGAGAGAGAGAAGATGAGGCCTCACCGCCACTCTGAGCAGCATCCCCGGCGCCTCCCAGAGCCTGCATTCCTTCTCCAACCTCCTCTCCCAGCTGGCTGTGACTGCAACAGGAAGAAAACAGGCTGACCGAGGTGGATCACACATACCTACCCACACAGACAGGGGCTGGGACAGTAGGGACTGCAGGCAGAGCTAGGGGGTCTCTCATCCACCCCCCTCTCTCTCACCCTCCCTCACCCCCCTCTTATCCACCCCTTCTCTCTCACCCTCACCCATCCCCCTCTCAGCCACCCCATCTCTCTCTTTCACCCCTTTTCATCCACCCCCCTCTCTGTCTCACCCTGTTGTAAGGGGGGCTCTCTGGGGACCCTGATGTAAGGGGGAGGCTCTCTGGGGACCCTGATGTATGGGGAGGCTCTCTGGGGACCTTGATGTAAGGGGGAGGCTCTCTGGGGACCCTGATGTATAGGGAGGCTCTCTGGAGACCCAGATGTAAGGGGGAGGCTCTCTGGGGACCCTGATGTATGGGGAGGCTCTCTGGGGACCCTGATGTAAGGGGGAGGCTCTTTGGGGACCCTGATGAAAGGGGAGGATCTCTGGGGGGGCCCTGATGTAAGGGGGAGGCTCTCTGGGGACCATGATGTAAGGGGGAGGCTCTCTGGGGACCCTAATGTAAGGGGGAGGCTCTCTGGGGACCCTGATGTAAGGGGAAGGCTCTCTGGGGACCCTGATGTAATGGGTAGGCTCTCTAGGGACCCTGATGTATGGGGAGGCTCTCTGGGGACCCTGATGTATGGGGAGGCTTTCTGGGGACCCTGATGTAAGGAAGGGGCTCTCTGGGGACCCTGATGTAAGGGGGAAGCCCTCTTGGGACCCTGATTTAAAGGGGAGGCTCTCTGGGGACCCTGGTGTAAGGAAGGGGCTCTCTGTAGACCCTGATGTAAGGAAGGGGCTCTCTGCGGAGTCTGATGTAAGGGAGATCCGCACTGAGATATGTAACATATATATATATAGGACAATAGAGGTGTTCACTCAGGCCTGCAGTACACCACTCAGCGCCAAAGGAATAATTACTGTTCGAGAGCAGGTTCAAAGCTAGATAAATACACAGGTATCACCCAATTTGTACACCCAAAATGGCTGAAAACTCAAATCTAATTAAAAAAGCAGCCGTTTAAAAAATCAAAATTTAAAAAAGCAGTATATATAAAACAATATATTGTAAAAACACACTACAAACAGCGCTAATGTTGAGCAAGAGATATAAAATCATGTGGCTAACTTCACACAAAAGTCCTTTGAGAGTAGTGCGGAGTAGAAAAAATGTTTCAGAGAGTGTTCATAAGTGATAATCAAGCAGAATCTCAATGTGCACCTTCCACCGGTCAGTTGAATTCCACCCTGTGACAACACACTCCCCTTAAGGGGTTTCCACTCACCAGAGCTGAAAAGCAAATAAGCCTCCAAGAGAAAAAATTCTCTTAATCAGACACTGCTACCAGCACCACTCCGGGGGATTCACCAAGGATTAAGGCTCCTTGTCTGGCCATAGAGGATACTGGCCATCCTGAACTCTGCCACGGCTGCTCATGAAGAACTTTGACAAAGGAATCTTAACATCCTGCCAGTATGGACCTCCACGTGTGTAGAGGAAATAATGATATAAATCATCCCACTGAAGTGAAAAATAGGTTTCAGACTGTATATTCACCATCCAAGGCCGTCCATCTCCTCGAATTCTCAGGTGCAGTGTATTAAAGTTGGACCAGTCATGGTTCCATTTACGTGCAAAAGCTCCTCCTCATTTACAGACCGAAGTTCATCCCTTTGATCTCCCAAATTTCTTCTACAATCAGCTCATTCTACAATGAGCTGTTTGTAGAGAGACCTTACTGTTAATGTTTTTCCTTATTCATTTTTTCTTTTCCAGATTCTACATTTGATTTGCAAACTTATGGTCAACTACAAGTGATCCTAAATTGACCCTATCAGTAGTATCAGTGAGTTTAAAATGACATGCTTATTCCCAAATACAATCCATACACATTTATTACTTAAAGTGGATGTAAACCCTCACATATACCCAGCAAAGTGAACAGCCTCAGATGATACGCAGAGATTAAACAAATCTCCCTACATAAGTTTTACATGTATATCTGCTGTCTTCATCTTTATATACTGTTTAGAAAGTGCACGTTCTGTTAGAATTTTCTCTTCCTGTTCCAGCAGGGGAAGGGGAGTCTTGCCATGCCCTGTGAGACAGCTGATTGGAGGAAAGGCATACACCCCCCTCCACCCCCCTCCACATAGGCAGAGACTTGCAGAGCTGTGCTGTGAATTGACCAGATCTCTGCTAATCTATTTATAACATCCGCCCTGACACAAATTTCAGGCTGGTTTTATAACATGTGTCAGAGAAATTGTCAGAAGTTATCATGCTGATAACAGAAGAACTGAGCAGGAGAAAGCCAAGGGACTTGGGGCTTTGGAGAGAGATAAGAAAACACTGCAGATATATGTGCCCAGCTCAAATTTGAAGAATCGGGTTTACACCAACTTTATTGGCCCTGTAATCTATTTTTCATGAAATTCTATCGTACTTTGTTATTCTGCCTCCTTGTAATGTCCTCTCTGAGCTCCCAAACCTCTCCTCCATTCTCCCTCATTTTCATTAATTTGGAACGAGTAGTACATGTTAGTTGCAATCATGTGCACATCAGGAAAAGCAGTAGAGGGTGGCTACGTTCCTACCTACCTTGGGACCATAAGAACAAACATAGTCAGCCACCATCTACCAGAAGTCAGATGACAGCTAGGCATGAGCCGAACACCCCCCGGTTCAGTTTGCGGCAGAACATGCGGACAGACCAAAAATTAGTGTGAAAGTCTATGGGACTCGAACGTGAAAAATCAAAAGTGCTAATTTTAAAAGCTAATATGCAAGTTATTGTCGTAAAAAGTGTTTTGGGACCCGAGTCCTGCCTCAAGGGACATGTATCAATGCAAAAAAAAGTTTTAAAAACGGAAGTTTTTTCGGGAGCAGTGATTTTAATAATGCTTAAAGTGAAACCGTAAAAGTGAAATATTCCTTTAAATATCGTGCCTGGGGGGTGTCTACAGTATGCCTGTAAAGTGGTGCATTTTTCCCATGTTTACAACAGTCCCTGCACAAAATGACATTTCCAAAGAAAAAAGTCATTTAAAATTGCTTGCGGCTGTAATGTAATGTTGCCCCCCCCCAGCCCATTACCGGGCCCTTTGGATCTGGTATGGATATTAAGGGGAACCCCGCACCCAAATAAAAAAAAAGGCGTGGGGCCCCCAGGCCCTATATACTCTGAACAGCAGTATACAGGCGGTCCCCGGGTTACAAACAAGATCGGGACTGTAGGTTTGTTGTTAAGTTGAATCTGTTTGTAATTTGGAACAGGTACATTTTTTAAGTGTAGCTCCAGCCCAAAAATCTATTTTTAAGCTTTTTGGATAATATATCACCACTGTAAGATTTTTTTTTTTGCTGTCTGTGTCCCTGTTCAGAAGATTTCAGCTCACTTTCTGTCCCAATGACAATTGGATTTTGAAAATTTTGGGTTATTAGGGAAACAAGGATTGGTGATAAAGCATCAGTGGAGACACCTTTTTCCCATATTAACTCTTACAGGAGAGAATTTCCCTTCCTAGGGGTAGATTTCCTCTCACTTCCTGTTGTCTCCCTCAGTTTGTAAGTAGGAGTCATTTGTAAGTCGGATGTTTGAAAATAGGGGACCACCTGTATATACTATATGGTCTGCCCTATACATTCTGCGGAAAATTGGGCCATAGGTGTTGGCGGTACCAGAACACTGTAAGCCCTCACAGATACTCTTGTTGAGCGCAGAAACGGGCCCAGCTGTGAAATATTAGATCAAAAATTGTAATTACAGTACAGTGCAGCCGTAGTGCAGTTGCTACTACTTGTCTGCTTTTTTCTCTAAAAGAGGGCAAGCAGGCTCTGTGTCTACAGTCAACAGTGCTGGTCATGGACATGGTGTATCCTCTGCTGGTGGCCGTGGGGCACACTTGTCCTTTTTTCTGCTGCTGGCCGTGTTATTGAGCCAGAACATGCAGAAGAGTTGGTGGAGTGGATAACAAAGCCATCCTCATCCTCCTCATCCTCTGTCACCCAGGCTCAGAGTAGTTTTCCTTCCTATGCAGCTGCCAAAGTGGCCTATTCCACCGGCTCCTTGTCCACAGTCACTCCTTCCGTAGCCCAACCATCATGCACGGAGGAGTCCCCCGATCTATTCGACCACAGTGACATGCTGCTGGAGGATGCGCAGCGATTTGAAGGCTCCGATATTGGTTCCCAGGTGGAGGAAGGGAGTAATGTGAGAATAGAGAGAGGGGGTGCCCAAGAAGGACAAGAAACTGGCAGTCATGTTCCCCCAGCTGCAGCATAGTGCCAAGTTTGCTCTAGTGATGAGGAGGGAGGGGATGATGAGGTCACTGACACTACTTGGGTGCCTGATAGAAGAGAAGAGGAGGAGGAGGCACAACTCCAACGAGGCAGGATGTCCTCTAGGGGGCATCTTAAGGGCAGCCACCCTACTGCATCACACTACAGAGCTCTGCAGGTGCAGGGTGCTGCAGACTCCCCACTGATTTTGAAAAGTTCCTTGGTGTGGGCCTTTTTGGACACGTGTACAGCAGATCGCACCGTTGCTGTTTGCAACCTATGTCTGAAGCGGATCAAGCGTGGCCACAACAGCAGCCGCTTGGGCACCACATGCTTGACCAGACATATGACGACCTCCCATGCAGTCTTTTTCCCATATACTATATTTGAGATTTAATATCTCTAAGATATGATTTTAGTTAAATTAGAGTTCTTTGACCATGAGTGAAAGCTTTAACACAATAACAACATTTCTTGGTGAGTAGTTGAAAGTCTATCTAATACACAACCATCTATCTATAGTCTACACCAAGGAAGAAAATATTAGGTCAAAATAAGAGAATTACATGAAGGAATACAGAGTATATTCCTGAAAACATTAATCTGCAAACATATTTAGTTACAAGTAAAATGCAGACCTTTCCCATAATTTCCCTTTGCACTAAGGTTCCATTCTGATGGTTTCTCTCCCATAAAAGTGTGTGTTTCCCTCCCATGTAGTCTGTGTATATCATTACATGCTGATGCCTCATTGGTTGGTATAGCGTGGCTCTGATTGGTGAGCTTCCCTATTCCTGGTTAAGGAGTGGCTACATCTCCAATCCCTATACTTTGCATAAGTCAGCCCCCTTTAATGCAAATCCTTCTGACTATTTAGAGCAGGAGCTTAACTTGAATTTTCCCGGGAAAAGTTAAGTATTGATTACGGGTTGGCCTCCTTTCATTGCATAACCCAGCATGGGATTCTTTAAAGTGAGTATGTGTAAAACAATGAGGTTTGGATCCCATTGTTTGTATACACAAGCCTAGGCACCAACTTGTCTGGTCTACCAGAGATTTCTGTGAAGATAATATGTTCCGCCCTACATAGCTAAAAGCTAAATTAAATATATTCATGAAATATAAATAAATTAAATATAAATTAAATATATTCATAATTACAATATCCGTTGGCAACAGCACTTGAAAGACCCACATCAAAGAAAAAGGCGGACTTCTCCTTGCTCCTCATCTGTGATCTCCAACCCTACTCCAGTCATCTCGAAAACCTGCACTGAGAGGAATGAAGGTATAGGAATAGGTGTCCCAAGTACTTGCAGCCAATCTGCTAGCAGTACACCACCATCTGATTTTAGCAGGCAAATTTCCCTACCCCAGTTGCTAAACCGTAAAAAGAAATTCGGTCCCAGCCATCCACATGCTCACAGTCTAAATGCTAGCTTGGCCAAATTGCTAGCACTGCAACTACTGCCTTTTCAGCTGGGAGACTCTGCCGCCTTTCGTGAATTTGTGGAATGTGCTGTACCTCAGTTGCAGGTACAAAACGACATTTCTTTTCATGGAAGGCCATTCCAGCTCTCTACCGGCATGTGTAAGGCAATGTTTTGTCTTGTTGGACAGGGCGTCAGCAGTAAGGTGTATATTACCGCAGACTCATGGTGTAGAAGGCATGGGCAGGGATGTTACCTTTCCTTCATGGTGCACTGAGTAACTCTGCTGGCAGCTGGGAAGGATGCAGGACAGGATTCAGTATTGTTGGAGCTTGTTCCGCCACCACGCCTCCAAAAAGCTAGCGGTGATTCTGCCACAGCTCTCTCCTCCACCCCCTCCTCTTCTTCTTCCTCTATGGCCTCTTCTGGAGATTTGTTCTCTGAACAAGCGGTGCTCCGTAAGCATTCAAGGGGCTACGCAAGCACTCAGGCAAAAAGATGCCATGCGGTGCATGAGTTACATAGTTACATAGTAGGTGAGGTTGAAAAAGACACAAGTCCATCAAGTCCAACCTATGTGTGTGATTATATGTCAGTATTACATTGTATATATGTTGCGGTCGTTCAGGTGCTTATCTAATAGTTTCTTGAAACTATCGATGCCCTCCGCTGAGACCACCGCCTGTGGAAGGGAATTCCACATCCTTGCCACTCTTACAGTAAAGAACCATCTATGTAGTTTAAGGTTAAACCACTGCTTAGGGGACAGGAGCCACACTGGGGCAGAGATTCTGTCAGCTCTGCAGGGGCAGGCTCAGAGGTGGTTGATGCCACGCCAGCTTCAGCCAGGAATGGTTGTATGTGACAATGGCACCAACCTTCTCTCAAGGGACACTTGACCCATGTTCCATGTTTGGCACACATCCTGAATTTGGTGGTGCAGCGGTTCTTGAGCAGGTACCCAGGTTTACAACCACCTCATTTGTGACATGTCCACCAAGTGGAAGTCAACATTGGCAATGCTGCAGTGGCTGTACATGCAACAGAGGGCCATCAATGAGTACCTGTGTGAGTATGGCACCAGGACAGGGTCAGGGGAACTTGGCTTCTTTTCGCCACACCAGTGGCTACTGATCAAGGATGCATGCACTGTCCTGTCACCATTTAATGAGGCCACGAGGATGGTGAGCAGCGACAATACATGCATCAGTGATACTGTCCCTCTTGTCTTCCTATTGGAGCACACGCTTCATGGAATAATGGACAGGGCGCTTGAGGCCCCCTTTATCCAGATATTATTCCTGCAGGCCTGCCAAA
The DNA here is from genome assembly GCF_042186555.1 of Aquarana catesbeiana. NCBI lineage: Eukaryota > Metazoa > Chordata > Amphibia > Anura > Ranidae > Aquarana > Aquarana catesbeiana. The sequence continues at coordinate 88,309,638 of NC_133336.1, forward strand.
CACACAGGAAGAAGAGGAGGAGGAGGAGGATTGTATCAGCATGGACGTGGAGGATAACACTCAGCAGCAGTCTTCAAGGTATGGTTTTCAGTCCCCAGAAACCCAATGAGTTGTACGTGGCTGGGAGAAGGTTGTTACAGATCATGTGATCCTTAGTGACCCAGAGGACTCAGATATTAATGCCTCTGCAAACTTTCGCAGGCTTTGCAGAATCAGGAAGGCCATGCAGTGTAAGGACCCTAGGATTCGTGGTATCAAAGAGAAGGCATCATTACTGGCTGACAGCCTTTCTTGATCCATGTTACAAGGGTAAGGTTGCAGAACTCATCCTTCCTTTGCAGAGGGAGCAGAGGATGAAACATCTTCAGGAGCCCTTGAAGAAAGGTTTGTGCAATGCATTTGCAGACCCTGTGAGGTTAAAATTTCCTGGTGCTGGACAACGTGTTGCTTGCTTGCTTCTGTCAGGACACCTGAGGCCAGGTGACAGATGCACACCGTTGGGGTCACTGCAAAGGTAGTGGACCCTACGGCTGACTGCTGCGGATGGGAGTCTAGGTGGTTAAGGAAGGCAGGTCCGCTGGAACACCAACACGGATCCCACAGGGGCTAGAGCGTAAGATTCCCCAGGGCGTGGAGTCTAAGAGCCAGCAGGTGTTCACCAGAGCCTCTAGCGGTGAGGATAGACTGGGCTGCAACTGGCTCCAGATCGTGACCCCCAGGGTCTCCCAGCTCACGCCCACAGTAGGCTACAGGAGGACAGAGATAGTAAGGGAATAAGCCAAAGGTCAGGGAGACTAGCAGACACGGATAAACATAGAACACGCCAAAGGTCAGGGTCACAAGGAGGCAGGGATAGTCGAGAACAAGCCAAGATCGGTAACTGGAATCAGACGTAGAAGACACAGCAAGATGCACACAGAAGCTAAACACACAAGAGTTGATCAGCAAGGCAGGCTTGCAGTGCACAGGTTAATATAGAGTTCCCTGATAGGGGCTGGGGTGGAGCCATGCTTTGAGGAGAGATTATTTAAGTAGCCTGTCAGAGTGGCTGGCCTCTTAAGGTGAACACATGGAGGAGAGGGTAAGCTGACAGACAAAGATTACTGTATAACCATGACAGCTTCATTCAGTCAGAGGAAAAGCAAAGGGGAAAATGGCCGGCTGACCGATACCTTTAGACAATTTTTCAGTCCTCAGCACCAAGGTCTGATCGGTTCAAGCAACCATCGCCGGCGTCTGCATCACATGGTGCAGGAATATCTAGAGGCAAGAGCAGACTTGGAGACCTTTCCAACAGAGCATCCACTGGGTTACTGGGTCTTGAGGATGGACCACTGGCCAGAACTAACTCAATATGCAATTGATCTACTGGCCTGTCCTGCATCCAGCATTCTTTCTCAACGCACATTCAGTGCTGCTGGAGGGTTTGTAATGGATCATAGAGTGTGCCTGTCCACAGACTCCCTTGATAGGCTCACATTCATAAAAATGAAGCAGTCTTGGATCAGCAGCAGCTATCAAACACCTGATGCTGATGTAACTGATTAATTTTTCTATGGATGTGGGATCCCTTGAAGACTGCCTATGCTGAGTGACTATCCTATTTCTCCTCAATCTTGATGATGCTAGCTTCCAACAATATTTTTGGTTTAGGGCACCACCACCACTGCCTAAGGCCCAATTTGTCTGTCCCTGTTTAACAGGGGCATGTAATTACAATTTCTGATCTAATATTTCATAGCGGGGCCCATTCCTGCGCCCAACAAGAGTATCTGTGAGGGGTTACAGTGTTGTGGCACCACCACCACCAAAGGCCCAGTTTTTCTGCCCCTGTCCCAGCAGCAGAAAAAAAGGACAAGCCTGCCCCACGGCCACCTGCTGAAGATGCACCATGTCCATGACCAGCACTGTGGACTGTAGACACAGAGCCTGCTTGATCACCTTTTGTGGCCTGTGAGCGTCTGTATTTTTTACTGACTGTGTCCAATTAGGGAAATTTCCCTTTACGTCTTCTCCTACAGATGTAACAATAAGAAATCTCACCATATAAAGGAGAAATTCACTCTTATGCCGTGTACACATGAGCGGACTTTTCGACAGCAAAGGTCCAATGGAACGAATCCGCCGGAATATTCGATCATGTGTGGGCTTCATTGGACCTTTGCTGTCGAAAAATCAGACGGACTTTAGAAATAGAAGATGTTTCAAATCTTTTCGTCGGACTCGAGTCCGGTCGAAAAATCCGTTCGTCTGTATGCTAGTCCGATGGACAAAAAGGGACGCAAGGGCAGCTATTGGCTACTGGCTATGAACTTCCTTATTCTAGTCCAGTCGTACGTCATCACATTCGAATCAGTCGGAATTTGGTGTGATCGTGTGTAGGCAAGTCCGTCGAAAGTCCGTCAAAAAGTCCTTCGGAGTTCCGTCTGTCGAAAGTCCGCTCGTGTGTCACGGCATTAGTGATTTGTCAATGGAACAGGTGTCCCATTTCCCTTCACCTCTTAAACAATTAATTTGGGATTTTTCCATCACTTTTTGTCCTGTTGACACTGGACTGTATCCCATCTTCTGAGGTCACAAAACTGACATTCTAGTTCCCAGTGGTAGACACAGTGGTGTATTTTGTTTTTTGCTTCCCTAGGCAAGACTAAAATCATGGCTCCCCCATCTAAATTTGTTCCAAACCATCTGCAGTATACCATTCATGTCTCAGGCTCTGATGAGGAAGCCGCAGCCATTCATAGTGAACAGCTGCGGCTTCCTCATCAGACCCTGAGACATGATTCATCCAAGTGCAGTGGATGGGGTTAGCGGGACATAGGATGGGGTCAGCAAAGCAGAGGATGAGGCGGCACTGATGAAGCTGCGCTAATATACGGCACTGATAGATGCAATGATGGTCACTGATGGACACTGATAAGCGGTACTGATGGGCACTGGTGGGCGGCACTAATGTGCACTAATAGGCGGCACTGTCTGGCAGGATTGCTCCAGTGCCAATGCGCTGATCTTGGCGCATTGAACTGCTCCTTTTTTTTTTTAGGAACTTTATTGAAATGTCACACAGACGTTTAATTAAGTTCAGTTGGCCATGGATTGCCTTGCACTGCATTGCACTGAAAAAAGTACTGCATGCAGTACTTTCTTTTAGCGCACACTGCCTGCACACCACCGCAACACAGTGGAGGAATTCATGCACACAGATGACAAGGCATTTTGCCTCGTCATGCAGTGGGACAACGCTGGAATATCCACCCAATGCAGTCCCACTGTATCTGGTGTAAATTAACCTTTTGGGTCATCATCTCTCTATGCAGCATTTGCGTTGATAACTAGCTCATGTATTGGCAATCGAAGTTGGTAGTTTAATATCCTATCCCACCAATCTCATATTACTGCCCATATCAGCACATCCCTTTCTTCTTTACATACATTTTTACTTACAAATATACAGTATTATTTGATGTGTGTTTAAATATTTGTCAAGCATATGCGGCAAAGATTAAATTCAATAATAAATAACTATTCATTTTATCTTATTCATTCATGGTTCGGTATTCTCAGTTCTGTATTTGTTCCCCATGATGTAATAACTAGAAGTGCTGGTTATAGTTAGGCTGAACAATACAACACAACCTATCTATCAACCAACTACAAAGTATGCGCTTTACAGTGTGAATTTCTTTGAAGTCTTGTAAAGCTTGACGTTTTATTAATTGCAGTTTTAATTAATATGACAGCTTAAAATATGTGCATGTAAGAAAAGTTAGAATTTCAGATATTATAATTTCATAACATTGTGAATTACCCTTCAGATAGGCTTTGTGAATTATAAAGCCCTCAGTTAGGCAGGGCAAAGAGCATTGTTGCTGCATAAAACATAGTAACTATAGTAACCACCTAGGTTTTTTTACTTTGCTATAGTCAGAACGGAGACCCAAGGATTTCTGTTTACTCGTTACTGGTTACTGCGCTTTGTACGCTGCCATTAGAACTTATGTCACACTGGTTGCTTGGCTCCATGCAACCTAGCACTTTGGAGACGTCAACTGACTATTCCTGGAATGGATGTCACAAGACTCAAATTAATGCGGAACTAAAGGTAAAAATATGGTCCCTTGCCAGCGCTGACATCTTGTCCCCAAATGCTTTTTGGGTATTGGTCTTAGGCCATCTTGATTGGCCGGTGTAGAATGACGTCACTTTTATACATACACAGGAGTGTAGTCAAACACAGTGTGCTTGGATGCAAACTGAGCTGCATCTGTGCAGCTCAGTGTATATTCTACAGAAGTTTGCAAACAGACAGATAAGTGAATTTTATAGCAGAAGAGACATTGCACGTCTCTTCTGCAATAAAGACCTGCCAGTTTGCAATTTTTAATTGTTAGGCCTCACGTTATAAAAATGCCAGTAGCTGTAGAAAGTTGTAGACTAGAATGAGTTTTGCAGCGTTTCTTTTGTAGCAGCATTTTTCAGCGTTTTTTAGCTGTTGCGTTTTTTTTTTTTTAGCAAAACTATACTCCCACAAAAATTTATGGCTAAAAAAACCTGATAAACGCATGTAGCTGCGTTGTTCTGCATTTTTAAGCTTTTATCAGAGTTAGAGCATTTTTTACACTCTCCTCTTAAAACCCTCTAGTTCTGGGGGGGGTTTTCGAGCCAGAAAACACCCCTGTCAAAAAAAGCTGATGACAGCCTATGTGCATCAACACATAGGATAACATTGATGCCCCGGAAGAAGTCCTTTTGTTGACAAAACCGGTCGGGCTGAGCTGTATGTTCCTGTTATTGCGCAATTTACATGTTTGGGTGTTCTGTGGCGGCCATCTTCCTTTTTTACCATGCAATGCTGTTTTTACTATGGATACGTGTAAGTACAATACTTATTATTAAATACAACCCTTAAGAGCAGGAGTCTCAATCTAGCAGCCCTCCAGCTGTTGCGAAACTACAAGTCTGAAAAAAGGCATTGCAAGGCTGACAGTTACAAGCATGACTCCCACAGGCAGAGGCATGACGGGACTTGAAGTTTCGCAACAGCTGGAGGGCCACCAGTTTGAGACCCCTGCTTAAGAGGTTTCACACTATCCAGCATTTTATGTTTTATTTGGATCTGACTACACAATCGTCGTTTGGGTGGAGTCTCCTGGAGGCTCTGGAGCTGTTCCTGACGTGGTTCCTTTGTACATCCCCTGCTGATGACCCCTACCGGGACATATTCATCAAGCCTTTTTAATAAAGGGTCCAGGCTCTCTGGTAGGAGCCCAACCTATTATGGTGGTGGCGTGTTCACTTGGTGAAGGGATTGGATAACCTTATCCACAGTTGAATAATGGAGTTTGCCATTTGACCATTATGGTCCATTTGAGGTCCATTTTTCTGGACTGTTTATTTATTTATCCTTTCTTTTTTCTTTCAGTATTTTTGATATCCATAACTGTAGAGCAACAGTGAGTTTTTCTGGCTGCAGAATAACACGCCTGAAGCTAAAAACAGCAGCTGTAAAAACGTCCAGTGTGCATTAGGTCTTCAACTTCAGTCCAAAAATATGTGGAAGAATACATATCGGCCTAAACTGACTGTTGTTGTTTTTTTTAAATTTGGGGGTATTTATTATAGCAAAAAGTAAAAAATATTGTTTTTTTTCAAAATTGTCGCAAAAAATAAAAACTGCAGAGGTGATCAAATACCACCAAAAGAAAGCTCTATTTGTAGGAAAAAAAGGATGCAAATTTTGTTTGGGTACAGCGTCGCATGACCGTGCAATTGTCAGTTAAAGCGACGCAGTGCCAAATTGTAAAAAGTTCTCTGGTCAGGAAGGGGGTAAAATCTTCCGGGGCTGAAGTGGTTAAATTATTAGATCTCATGAGTCGCCGATAGGTCTGGGGTGATTTGACACATAAGTGACATTTCAGTCTAATTCATAGTTTTTCTTTAAGCCTAAATCAAAAGGTTATTCAGGAATTAAATAAAGTCAATTTTCTATACAATGCCGCCCCTTTGGCCACTGTGAATAAAGGAAACTACAATTTCCCTATAAGTTTTGGGCAGGGAATGACATGTGTTTAATGTCATTCATGATGTGAAAGGCATTTCTACACCCACATTCTAAGGGGATATAGAGAGTTACACATGACAGTGGGGGGCTTAAAGAATCTTGTAAAGGGGAGAAGATCTTGAGATCTTGAGACGGAGGTTGAAAGAGGAGAAAAAGAGTACGGAAGAATGTAGGAGTGGGGGGAGAAGTCCTTTGGACACCCAGTTGATACTTCTCAAAACAAAATAATTTTTAATCCCTGGTAAATTATTCATCTTTTATTTTTACCTTTTGGTAATTGAATTGTTTTAACATATACAAAACAAAACCATTTAATATTATGGCATAGCAATTTGGAGTAGTGTTATTTCTACCTGCAGCATGATATAATTATATTCCAAATATTAAGAGAAATGCACATTTTTGTCTGTCTCTACAAAGCTAAGTCTGTACAATGGTTTTGTCGTGATATGTATTTAAAAATAAATTAATTCTAAATTTATTTTTCATTTATTTATTTTTTCATTTATTTATTATTTATTTATTATTCATCTTTTATTTTTACCTTTTGGTAATTGAATTGTTTTAACATATACAAAACAAAACCATTTAATATTATGGCATAGCAATTTGGAGTAGTGTTATTTCTACCTGCAGCATGATATAATTATATTCCAAATATTAAGAGAAATGCACATTTTTGTCTGTCTCTACAAAGCTAAGTCTGTACAATGGTTTTGTCGTGATATGTATTTAAAAATAAATTAATTCTAAATTTATTTTTATTTAAAAATGAGTCTTGGTTAAATTACCAAGTTTGTATTTGGTTAACAAAATTGTCCATATACTGTAAAAGAAGTTTAAGTTTGAAGGTTTTTGTTTTGAGAAAAAAGTCAAATGTGTTAAAGTCAACACCTAGTTTGTTGACAAAGTCTGTAATTTGTAACAAGAGCTTGTGGTAAAATTTTTCATCATCTGTATCACCCATATATTTGGTATTTGAATTTATATCTTTTTGTATATCACCAATTATAATTGATATTATTTTACACTGAATTTTTAGTTAATAAATATATATATTTTAGCCCATCGCTATATTTACTCTTGTCTTCAAACTAGCCTCGATAAACGACCTTGAATTGTTTGATTTGTGGAAAATTGTGAAAATTCCCTAAACCACAGATTTTTGCATAATTCCATAAATATAATACTGTTTTAATATTTCAGTATAAACATCTGACAACTTGCCAACATTGAGAATGAATTAATCTTGTGCCCTCGGTATTACCTGAGGATATTATATTACCAGCAACACCAACTTCAAAAATATATGTCTTTGCAATTATTGTTTTTTTCATGTCCATTTTTAACAAAATTTGTATACATAAAATGTAAATTCTTTTATAACATTTTTTGTTGCTTCCTGGGTACCGAGATAGTCCATTCTCTCCCTTGCGGAGGGATAATAGGAGTAGACCCTAGCCTTCCAAATATAGCTTACTGGATTTATTGGCAAAGCTTAGTTGAACAAGCTGAAGTTAGAAGCTAATTGACTACCACGCCCAGCTGCACCAGATTCTGAGTGCACCAGTTTTAGTAAATCACACCTATTGTGCTGCCCCCTGCCAAACCTCACACATACACTAGTCTGTGCAGTAAATATTGTCATCTGCATTGTGTGTATGCCCTGATAAGCTCATCTGTCACCTCTCCTGGCTGCAAATGAAGGAAGGAGCAGTCATTCTGGGAGAGGGGAGAGAGGAGATGTAGGAAGAGCCTGTGTCTACAGCCCAAAGGTCTACAGGGATTCCAGTACTGTCTACTATGGCTATTGTGGACAGAGACTATGGTCTGCCTTCTGACACACCTTGGTGAGAGGTTCCTTTGGCTGAAATGTTTTAGAGAAAATGTGTCATAAGTTCATTTCCAGGTAGGCCAGTTTAGTTGGTTGCTAAAGGATTGTATAACTTTATATTTAAATTAATGTTATGTCATATTTGCTGTGTCCTTTTGCTGCTTTGAGGACCAAAGACTTTTGCTGGGGGGAACATGGAGCCCTGATCCACAGCATTCTCCAACCACAGCCACCTGGACCGGGCTGTTACACTTCACACTGCAGCTGTCAACTCTACCCAGCTGCAAGCGAAGAGGGAATCGGCCATTTGGGGAGAGGAGAGAGGGGAGAGGTAGACTTAAGCCTGGCAGCTGCACAAGGATATCTTCATGCATGAGTTATTAAAATGAAAAAGATGTGAGAGTGACAGAGAGAAAAACAAGAGAGATATGGCCAGAGAACACAGGCACTGTGATAGAGCTGCAATTGCAGTCATATCCACCGCCCACTCCCCAGTATACAGAGGAAGTTGTGATTGGCTGCAGGGCAGTCTGAGAACTGTAAAAGACTGCTGAGAGCCTCTTGGAACTGTGGGGGATGTAGTCCCCAGGAGACAGCCTCTATTAAAAAGATTTTAAACCTACCTTTTATTTACTTTTTTAACAAACATGTTATACTTACCTGCTTTGTGCAATGGTTTTGCACAGAGCAGCTCCGATTCTCCTTTTCTCGGGTCCCCTGCCGGCGCTCCTCATCTTTTTAGTGTGCCACCTGTGGGCTTGACCCCGAGCCATGCTGTCTGCGTCTATTGACACAGACAGTGAAGCTCGGGCCCGTCCCCCACTCCCTCATTACAGAATTTGATTGACAGATAATGGCTCCCACTGCTATCAAACTGCCCTGTGAGGAGAGAGAGAGCGGAGAAAGTCGTGCTCTCGTGCACAGTGCTAGATCAAGATCGGGCTCAGGTAAGTATAAAGCAGGGCTGGGGGGGGGGGGGAGCTGCACACAGAAGGTTTGATAGCTTTATGGATAGAATGCATTAAGGTAAAAAAAACTTTCACCTTCAGAACCACTTTAAGTGGAGAATTGTATGGGAATACAAGTTCCAGGAGGACGGTGTGCTGCAGAGAGCAGGAAAAGAAAGGAGAAACTAGGGCTTGTGGTACTCTAATGTTGGGTGTGAGGGGTGACTGTTGGAGGGTGCCCCTGAGTCAGAGACACAGCTGTTGCCAAAGCATGCTGTGGTATCAGAGCGGGAATGTTGCTACATTAGCACAGAGGCCACACTTGTCAGAGAGATCTAGTAAGGTGAAGAAGAGGGATGTCACTGGTTTCATGAGGGATCACTGCTACAGAATCCAGAATTGCCGCCAATGGCCAAGAGGTCATCAGAAAGCAGGACAGGAGGAAGCTTCTTAAAGCAGGGTTCCACCCATTTAAAAGTCAGCCTCTACATCAGACACTCACCTGTCCCACGGCCCAGTGATGCGGGCTCACAAAGCCCCGCTCCTCTCCCCCTCCTCTGCAAGGCGCTGACATTCTAACTGTGGGCACCCGGCTGTGAACCGAACTGCACTGCACACTGTGAATGGTCGGGCAATCTTTTGTGACCTGTGACGTGTTCCAAAAGATTGCAGGGAGGGAGGGGGGAGAGGTGAACTTCCTTCCAGCGCTGCGGAGCCCAGGAAGGAAGTGGGAGCTGGGTGCCCATAAAAACTGGATATCCGCCCCCCCCCCCAAAAAAAATGACATGCCAAATGTGGCATATCAGGGGGTCACCATCACTTAAAGCAGAAGTTCAATTTTTGGGTGGAACTCCGCTTTAAGACTGCATGGTGGTGAGAGGCAGCTGGGACTCTGGGCCCCAATGTTTAATACCACACTGGCCAGTGACGGTGGTTCTGGAAAGACACAAGGAACTTTTAACTTCTGGTACCACAGTGAGTTAGGACTCCCTCCAAAATTTAGGGCTCTGATATGCTTCTCAATATTTGTTGCATTGTACAGATTCGTGTACCGCTGTTGCTGTTTCCTTATTGTTCCCTTGTTTGGTGTGTAGTCCAAATAAATCCTCCTTTTCCAGCCATGGTATGGTAGAGGGCGTGACATTGTTGGAAGGATCATTGTCATGTGAATTCAGGGGACTCATACATCAGTGGCTTCTTCGGGGTTAAGTGCTACACCTAAATAGCATTATCAGTTGATGTAATAGTTTTACCTATTGTTGTCAGTTTCTTTTTAAAGTTAACCGGGTTAAAATGCCTATTTGTCTAAATTCCTTAAAGTGGATGTAAACCCAATGTCATCCTTTCTAAACTACTGCAATAGGGGTTATCTAAAAGGATATACATGCCTCCTGCATGTATCTTTACTTGTCAAATGTCTCCCCTCTGTCTGTTATTAGACCCGAAAAACTGCATATTCTGTGGGTGGGTCTGTTGTCTGGAGCTCGGTGGGTGGAGTCGCAATGTCAGTAGACTCCCCGCCCACCTCTACACTCCCCTTGTCAATATGCATTTCTCCTGTGTATTTCTAACACTGAACTTCTGCTGAAATTCTGCTATGATCTCTAACATCCAGTGAAAAGACAGGAAAGTAACCACATGAGGTGTGGAATAGCCAATCCTTGCAGAGCTGCTGAAGAAAGGAGTAGGAGGGAATGAAAAAATAATGCCTGTGTCTTAGGCTAGTGCATGAGATGTAAATCACCTGTCACTCACAGCAAGGGGGAGGATTTGACAAAGTTTTTCTCAGTTTGTCAAGATTTTTCTAACTGAACAATAAAAGAGGATTGCTCAGAGATGGATTAACTCTGTGTGGCAAGACTGGGCTCAAATGATAGGAAATCTTATACTCTACAGTATGATATATAAAAAAAAAAAATTCGGGTTTACATCCACTTTAAGCCTGGTACACGCAAGTAGTTTTTTTTTTGTTTGTTTAACCCAGCGCTAAGGAGGAGCTGGGTTAATCTAAAGTTAGTACAGCAATCTCCTCAGCTGAGCTATTGTGTTCTGACAGGGGGGAACCCCCCCGCCCTCCCCCGCCAGCACACTCTGATCAGTGCTCTCAGCCATTGGCTGATCGGGAGCCAATCGGCAGACCTTTTTCAATCATGCCCCATCGACAGAAATCGGCCATTCGGACCGGCTGAATGTTGGTTGGTTTCTGATAAAACTGCTGTTAGCATCTGCTTTATTATTTCCACTGTAATATTTCTTCTCAGTTTTTTTACATTTCATATAATATCTATATACTGTAAACTGCGATATCAATGCAGGAAGCAAAACACAGTGCTAAGTGTGCAGATTTGCATACCAATAGCCGGAGCATCTGTCTGTGGTTATATTATTTTGTCTGTGAGTAACATGTAATTATGTGGCTAACAGTAGTGATTAGAGAAAGGCTTTTACTTATTGGCAAGTTAAAAATAATAACCACTGGTCAACAGGATTGTGATGCCTGTGTCCTCGCAATCAACATGAACTATTTTTAATCCTTATGTAGCCAGGTGCTGGCTAACTTGCCTGTGTCATTGTGGGACATTCTGTAACAGCTGCAGTGACCTCGTTTCCTTCTAGTGTTCAGCCTGGACATGGTGTCATCATTTACAAAATGCAGGGACAGAGAGAGAGAGACCACTACTGAAAGCAGGGGATTGTGGGATATGTGGTCCGGAGAGCCAGGATTTGCATTGGAGACAGTGTTGCTGCAGGTTACAAGTTCCAGCCATCTGGGAGAGAGAGGCAAGCTGGGTGAGAACATAAATAGCCTAGCCTGGGGAGGAGCTCTTCCTCTTGGGAGCATGGCCTTCAGCTGAGAGCAAGGACCCGGCCACTCTGGGCAATGTGAGCAGGTGCCACAGCCTGGAAAGCGTAGGGAGACTCCTGCAAGTGAGCGTCACACAGGGGCGTAACTATAGGGGGTGCAAGAGTCGCAGCCGCGACTGGGCCCTGTGCTGCAGGGGGTCTGTGCGGCCCCCCTTTACACATGGCCGGCGGCATCATAGGCTAGGAATACCAATGCGTGCACCGTGCGCATGGGTGGCTGGAGGTGGGGGGTGACTATCAGAGCTCCATGCTCGAGTACCGCACTGGCTGCTGTTTAGTTCTGGGTTCCCTGCATGACCTGTGTCCACAGCCAGCTCCTCTGGGTCCCCCTCTCCTGCTCCATGCAGCGCCACTCAGTCCGTTTTCAGTCCTGCCCCCTAAGTCGGCTCACACTGCATGCTTCTAAAGGGGCAAACAAACTAAGCACACAGATGCAGTGTGTGCAGCCCTGTGAGAGCCGGCTCCTCGGAGGACACTGCAGGCTTGTCTGCCAGCCCCCCTCCCCCATCATACACAGATGACAGGTCTTTCTGGGCCCTTTACTGATCGTCTGTGCAGCACGCTGGAGGGAGCCCAGGCCACCATGGATGAGTGCCCGGCCTGCAGCTTGGTCATGGTGAGTGAGATGACCCCATCCCCCACACATACCATCACATACCCCCTTCCATCACCCTTAAGACAGGGACCCCATCTCCCCTAAGGACAGGGACCCCATCTTCCCTAAGGACAGGGACCCCGTCACCTCTGAGACAGGGACTCCATCACCTCTAAGGACAGGGGCCCCATCTTCCCTAAGGACAGGGACCCCATCACCCCTAAGGACAGGGACCCCATCACCTCTGAGACAGGGACCCCATCTCCCCTAAGGACAGGGACCCCATCACCTCTGAGACAGGGACCCCATCACCTCTGAGACAGGGACCCCATCACCCCTAAGGACAGGGACCCCATCTCCCCTAAGGACAGGGACCCCATCTCCCCTAAGGACAGGGACCCCATCTCCACTAAGGACAGGGACCCCATCTCCACTAAGGACAGGATCCCATCTCCACTAAGGACAGAGACCCCATCTCCACTAAGGACAGAGACCCCATCTCCTCTGAGACAGGGACCCCATCACCCCTGGGGACAGGGACCCCATATCCCCTAAGGACAGGGACCCATCACCTCTGAGACAGGGACCCCATCACCTCTGAGACAGGGATCCCATCTCCCCTAAGGACAGGGACCCCATCTTCCCTAAGGACAGGGACCCCATGACCCCTAAGGACAGGGACCCCATCACCCCTAAGGACAGGGACCCCATCACCCCTAAGGACAGGGACCCCATCACCTCTGAGACAGGGATCCCATCTCCCCTAAGGACATGGACCCCATCACCTCAGAGACAGGGACCCCATCTCCCCTAAGGAGAGGGACCCCATCACCCCTAAGGGCAGGGACCCCATCTCCACTAAGGACAGAGACCCCATCACCACTAAGGACAGAGACCTCATCACCACTAAGGACAGAGACCCCATCACCCCAAAGGACAGAGACCCCATCACCCCAAAGGACAGAGACCCCATCACCCCTGGGGACAGGGACCCCATATCCCCTAGGGACAGGGACCCCATCTCCCCTGGGGAAAGGTACCCTGTCTCTCCTGGGGACAGGGCTCACTTCTCCCCAGAGGGCAGGGACCCCTTCTCATCTGGGGACAGGGACCCTCTTCTCACCTGGGGACAGGGACCCCATCACCTCTGAGACAGGAACCCCATCTCCCCTAAGGACAGGGGACCACATCACCCCTGGGGACAGGGACCCCCATCTCCCCTAAGGACAGGGACCCCATGTCACCTGGGGAATGGGACCCCATCGCCCATGGGAACAGGGCCCTCTTCTCACCTCAAACAGGGACCCCATCTCACCTGGGGGCAGGAACTCCATCTGCCCTGGGGACTGGGACCCCATCCTTCCTAGGGACAGGAACCCCATCCCCCCTGGCAATGGGGACTCCATCTTACCTAGGGATCCCATCTTCCCTGGGGACCAGGACACCATCTCCCCTAAGAACAGAAACCCCATCTACAGACCATAATGGCTGGCAGGGCTGGCGTCAGCCATCCTAGGGTGCCAGGATGGAGGAGGGAGCAGGACACACAGAGGAAATCTGAATCCCCAGCTATTTGGGGGGTGTACCAGCAGGGGTCACTGGACAACGGGGGGGGGGTACAGCAGGACCAGCGTGCGGTCACTGGAGATGGGGATGGGGTACCAGCAAGGTGTGCACTCCAGCCCCTGTGTGCTCTTTCACAGACCTTCTCGTCAGCTCTGTCAAGTTACCCCATCCTCTCTCCTGCTGGCTGCTGCTGGGGATCTGTCAGGACGGAGAGTGGGAAATGGGCCAGTAAATGTGTACCAATCACTGACTCTGTCCATTTCATAACTGTGGCATATAGTAAACTGCATTTACTATGCTTCAGTTTATGAATGGGCAAGAAACTCTGTACAGAGCTATTCCTGTCCATTCATTCTATGTAGCTGAGGCTGCAGAGAAGGTGATTGGGGGCTGTGTCCTCAGTCTTCCTCTTTATCTTAAAGGTGGAACATCATAGGTCTGTTTAGACCTCTGAAATGTCACCAAAGCCCCCCAACGGGGCTCCTAAAAAATTGTAAAAAAATAATAAAAAACTACTGATACCAGTGGCAGAACTACAGGGCTCACAAAGGTCTTACCTGTAATCGGGCCCTGGAGTTCCACCACCTGACTCGGAGGGAAGGGCCCCGGCTGGGGTTCAGGAGGGCCCTTAATGGTTTCTTGCACTGGGGCCCCGAAGGTTCTAGTTACGCCACTGGCATCACACCTGCAGGCAGATCCACCATTAGCAGCTCCCTGTCGACCGAATGACTGTCAGGGGTCACGCTCATCAACGGTACAGACCCAGCCCAATCCCAGCATCCCATGGACACCTTTATCCCACATCTTTACAATAAAGCTTCCAAAGGGAACATTTTGCATATGTTATTCCTTTTTGCTTGTCACCATTGCACAGCAATCCTCTTGGGCCCTTGTTGAGCCAGCAGAAGACTCTGGACATCTACACTACAAGGACTCCTCGACTCTTCTTCTTCCCCAGCACTCAAAGGTGCATAATATCTGTGGTATAATATAAGGGGAACTCTACTCAGATATTGATTATTGCATTTCTTACAAATTGTTGTGTTATAATCGTGCCTTACATTTTCTGAGCCTGTGGCGCCAGGATTTTAAGGGAGCAGGCTGACACAGAAAATAGTTATCCTCAGCCCCTTTATACCTGAGGTCCATAGGAGTGCTCACAGGTTGTGCTAGGTGTGCCTGGGCACAGCCTAATGGTGCAGATTCACCCTTTTAGACCCCAGATGTTTCACCAAGCCTAAAAAATAGGAAAAAAAGAAATAAAATTGTAAAAAAAACAAACCACTAACACCGTCCACTGCTCTACTGACACCAATCTCTGCCCTACTGACACCGTCAATATGCAGTATCTCACAAAAGTGAGTAGACCCCTCACATTTTTGTAAAAAATGTATTATATCTTTTCATGTGACAACACTGAAGAAATTACACTTTGCTACAATGTAAAGTAGTGAGTGTACATATTGTATATCAGTGTACATTTGCTGTCCCCTCAAAATAACTCAAACACACAGCTATTAATATCTAAACTGCTGGCAACAAAAGTTTGTACCCCCCTAAGTGAAAATGTCCAAATTGGGCCCAATTAGTTCAACATGGCACATCATGGCAAAGAACTCTCTGAGGATCTGAAAAAAAAAAAAAAAGAATTGTTGCTCTACATAAAGATGGCCTAGGCTATAAGAATATTGCAAAGACCCTGAAACTGAGCTGCAGCAAGGTAGGCAAGACCATACATCGGTTTAACAGGACAGGTTCCACTCATAACAGGCCTCGCCATGGTCAATCAAAGTAGTTGAATGCACATGCTCACCGTGATATCCAGAAGTTGTCTTTAGGAAATAGACGTATGAGTGCTGCCAGCATTGCTGCAGAAGTTAAAGTGGTGGTGGGGGGGGGTCAGCCTGTCAGTGCTCAGACCATACGCCGCACACTGCATCAAATTGATTTGCATGGCTGTCGTTCCAGAAGGAAGCCTCTTCTAAAGATGATACACAAGAAAGCCTGCAAACAGTTTACTGAAGACAAACAGACTAAGGACAAGGATGACTGGAACCATGTCCTGTGGTCTGATGAGACCAAGATAAACTTATTTGGTTCAGATGTTGTCAAGCGTGTGTGGCGGCTACCAGGTGAAGAGTACAAAGACAAGTGTGTCTTGCCTACAGTCAAGTATGGTGGTGGGAGTGTCATGATCTGGGGCTGCGTGAGTGCTGCCAGCACTGGGGAGCGACAGTTCATTCAGGAAACCATGAATGCCAACATGTACTGTGACATATTGAAGCAGAGCAGGATTCCCTCCCTTCGGAGATTGGGCCACAGGGCAGTATTCCAACATGATAATGACCCCAAACACACCTCGAAGACGACCACTGCCTTGCTAAACAAGCTGAGGGTAAAGGTGATGGACTGACCAAGCATGTCTCCAGACCTAAACCCTATTGAGCATCTGTAAGGCATCCTCAAATGGAAGGTGGAGGAGCTTAAGGTCTCTAACATCCACCAGCTCCATGATGTCGTCATGGAGGAGTGGAAGAGGACTCCAGTGGTAACCAGTGAAGCTCTGGTGAACTTCCTACCCAAGAGGGTTAAGGCAGTGCTGGAAAATAATGGTGGGCACACAAAATATTGACACTTTGGACCCAATTTACTAATAGAAAAAGGTTACCATCCAGCTAGATCATGTATGTTGTCAACATCCCTAGATTGATAGATGAAAAAAATACCCCCAAATAAGGTTGTGGGACTTTAACGGCAGCAGCGTAGTGTAAAAACAATTTTATTCCATAGAAAAATTTATATATGTATACAAATCATTAGCATAGTTAATAAACATAACACAGTGAACACAATAAAAAGCTGAAACACAGCTGTACTGATGTGCATTGGATAAAGATGCTTGTAATGTCTTCCACGAAGGCCTACGCTTTTCGGGACTGAAACTGACCGTCCCTTCGTCAAGGGCGACTCGTGGGACAAGCTCTTACTGTATGGTGAAATACAAGATTAGAAAAAAAATATAAATGAATTCAACATTTTCTACCGCATAATATTGTCATAGCATTGCATAGAGAACATGAAGTCTATGAAACCAAAACAAGAGAAACAGCCTACCCAAACGTGTTGGAGCACCCATTGCCCAAATCACGGTGGCGGATATGTCAGAACCACCCACGGATCCAAAAACCGGAGCCTGGGTGTGTGTGGCTGGCCCCACTCTGCCCACACTGATCCACCCCCAAAAAAGAGACACTGAATCACGGAGCCCGTCCAAGAGGGTACTGTGTCAGAAAGGCACAGACCCAAGTGGATATCTGAAAAGGATAATAAAAAATATGGTATTCAATTAAAGATTATCTAAGTCAAAAATGTCAGTCCAAGGGTCATAGCTCAGTAAATAGTATCGTACCTGAGTGCTAGAGAATATACAGTGATGAATCTAGGGCGAGTAGAAAAAGGGGGGCTATATGAAGGGAGTGTGGGGTACCAATTGAATGGTCATTGATTAGCTTGCATGAACATATTGATCTTCACACCAGCAGAGTCTGCAAACAAACAGAGAGAGTGCTGTGTGAGAGATGGTAAATCAATATAAAGTAAGCAAAGTGCCTGGACTTATATAAAGCGACAAGGCAAAAGCTTACATACTGGTATAAGGCTCTTTAGTTAGTGAGCGTCAGATCTTGCAGCATCTATGTCCAAACGGGTTGCCTCAGTTCAGGGCAAAGACAGACTGACACTAATCACTGCAGCATTTAAAAGACTGAGAGGGGAGGGGTCGGGCGTGACACTGATCTGTCAATTAGCATAGATCACGTCAATTAGCATGGAAGAGGGCAAAGAAAAAGGAACCTCCAGGTGAGAGTGATTTCGCGGCGACACCGCACTCTCTGCGGCATCCCCACATTCTCACTCCAGTCAGGAGTCCCCTCTTGGACGGGCTCCGTGATTCGGTGTCTCTTTTTTGGGGGTGGATCAATGTGGGCAGAGTGGGGCCAGCCACACACACCCAGGCTCCGGTTTTTGGATCCGTGGGTCGTTCTGACATATCCGCCACTGTGATTTGGGCAATGGGTGCTCCAACACTCATGTTTGGGTAGGCTGTTTCTCTTGTTTTGGTTTCATAGACTTCATGTTCTCTATGCAATGCTATGACAATATTATGCGGTAGAAAATGTATTTATTTATATTTTTTCTAATCTTGTATTTCACCATACAGTAAGAGCTTGTCCCACGAGTCGCCCTTGACGAAGGGACGGTCAGTTTCAGTCCCGAAACGCGTAGGCCTTCGTGGAAGACATTAGAAGCATCTTTATCCAATGCACATCAGTACAGCTGTGTTTCAGCTTTTTATTGTGTTCACTGTGTTATGTTTATTAACTATGCTAATGTTTTGTATACATATATAAATTTTTCTATGGAATAAAATTGTTTTTACACTAGGCTGTTGCCATTAAAGTCCCACAACCTTATTTGGGGGGATTTTTTTCATCTTTGGACCCAATTTGGACATTTTTACTTAGGGGTGTACTCACGTTTGTTGCCAGTGGTTTAGACATTAATGGCTGTGTGTTGAGTTATTTTGAGGGGACAGCAAATTTACACTGTTATACAAGCTGTACACTCACTAATTTACATTGTAGCAAAGTGTCATTTCTTTAGTGTTGTCACATGAAAAGATATAATAAAACATTTACAGAAATGTGAGGGGTGTACACACTTTTGTGAGATACGGTATATATATATATATATATATATACGCATGCACACACACGTATATGTGTTTGAGCTTTGGGGTGCACACCCTAATGAAAAAGACATTGCTGGGGTCGTAAGTTCTTTCAGGACCTACTGGTTGCTGCTGTTTGACTTGTGATTTTCCTTTGCATTGCATATCCTTTGTATACTGACTAATGACAGTCTGGGGACCCCCATGCATTTTTTAAAAATTTTTCAATGACTTTTATGTGTATTGTCGGGACCGACAATTCATTACTAGCCGGCACTAGCACTAGCTCTTTTAAATTACTTTTTTTCATTTAGAAATGTCATTTTGCTCTCGGACTGTTATAAATATGGGAAACATGTGCTACTTTACAGGCATACTATAGACACCCCCCCCCGGTACGAAATTTTTTTAAGCATTATTAAAATCACTGCTCCCGAAAAACGGCCGTTTTTAAAACTTTTTTTGCATTGATACATGTTCCCTGGGGCAGCCCCCCAATACTTACCTGAGCCCCATCGGGATCCAGCAATCTGCAGGAGGACTCTCCCTCCTCATTGGCTGACACAGCAGCAGGAGCCATTGGTCAATCACAGCCAGTGAGCCACTGAGAAGCTAGAGGGGCGGGGCTGAGCCACAGCTTTGTGTGTGAATGGACACGCAGAGCAGCATCTCGGGAGCGAACATGCTTTGGTGCCCCCATTGCAAGCTGTTTGCTCTGGGGGAACTCAGGAGGAGCGTTCAGCAGCGTCAGCGAGGGACCCAAGAAGAGGAGGATTGGGGTCAATGGTATTGCACAGAGCAGGTAAGTATGACGTTTGCTATTTAAATATATATATATTTTTTCCTTTCATATCACTTTAAATATCATTTTCAGTTTGTGATTCTCAGATACGGTTTAGTTCTGCTTTAAAGTGTATCCTAACCAAAATCTCTCTCTTTTTTTATTTTGAATAAAGAATGTTTAAAATCCTTTTTTTGCTGTCCTATTTTTTTCTTAACTTCCTGTCCCAGAGACACAACAGAAATGTAAAAAAAGACCTCCGCAAAATGGCACACCATCACTAGGGATGAGTCGAACACCCCCCGGTTCAGTACACACAAGAACTTGCGCACAGACAAAAAATTTGTGCGAACACCGTTAAAGTCTACGGGATACGAATGTGAAAAATCAAAAGTGCTAATTTTAAAGGCTTATATGCAAGTTATTGCCATAAAAAGTGTTTGGGGACCTGGGTCCTGCCCCAGGGGACATGTATCAATGCAAAAAAAAGTTTTTAAAACGGCCACTTTTTCAGTGATTCAGTGAGCAGTGATTTTAAGAATGCTTAAAGTGAAACAATAAAAATGAAATATTCCTTTAAATATCGCGCTTGGGGGTATCCTTAGTATGCCTGTAAAGTAGCGTATTTTCCCCATGTTTGGAACAGTACCGCAGCAAAATGACATTTCTAAAGGAAAACATGTCATTTAAAACTGCTCACAGCTGTAATGTATTACCAGATCCTGGCAATATACATGTACTGACTGCATATATCAAATACACTGCCTGTACTGATTGAATATAGAGTTTACACTGTATATATAGGCTATGCTGAATGCAGAGTATATATATATATATATATATATATATATATATATATATATATATATATATATATACAGTCAGGTCCATAAATATTGGGACATAGACACAATTCTAATCTTTTTGGCTCTATACACCACCACAATGGATTTGAAATGAAACGAATAAGAAGTGCTTTAACTGCAGACTTTCAGCTTTAATTTGAGGGTATTTACTTCCAAATCAGGTGAACAGTGTAGGAATTACAACAGTTTGTATATGTGCCTCCCAATTTTTAAGGGACCAAAAGTAATGGGACAATCGGCTGCTCAGCTGTTCCATGGCCAGGTGTGTGTTATTCCCTCATTATCCCATTTACAAGGAGCAGATAAAAGGTCCAGAGTTCATTTCAAGTGTGTTATTTGCATTTGGAATCTGTTGATGTCAACTCTCAATATGAGATCCAAAGAACTGTCCCTATCAGTGAAGCAAGCCACCATTAGGCTGAAAAAACAAAACAAACCCATCAGAGAGATAGCATAAACATTAGGTGTGGCCAAATCAACTGTTTGGAACATCCTTAAAAAGAAACAATGCACCGGTGAGCTCAGCAACACCAAAAGACCCAGAATACCACGGAAAACAACTGTGGTGGATGACTGAAGAATTTTTTCCCTGGTGAAGAAAACACCCTTTGCAACAGTTGGCCAGATCAAGAACACTCTCCGGAAGGTAGGTGTATGTGTGTCAAAGTCAACAATCAAGAGAAGACTTCACCAGAGTGAATACAGAGGGTTAACGATTGGTGAGCCTCAAAAACAAGAAGGTCAGATTAGAGTTTGCCAAACAACATCTAAAAAAGCCTTCACAGTTCTGGAACAACATCCTATGGACAGATGAGACCAAGATCAACTTGTACCAGAGTGATGGGAAGAGAAGAGTATGGAGAAGGAAAGGAACTGCTCATGATCCAAAGCGTACCACCTCATCAGTGAAGCATGGTGGTAGTAGTGTCATGGCGTGGGCATGTATGGCTGCCAATGGAACTGGTTCTCTTGTATTTATTGATGATGTGACTGCTGACAAATGCATCAGGATGAATTCTGAAGTGTTTGGGGCAATATTATCTGCTAATATTCAGCAAAATGCTTCAGAACTCATTGGAGTGCAGATGCACAGTGCAGATAGACAATGACCCGAAGCATACTGCGAAAGCAACCAAAGAGTTTTTTAAGGGAAAGAAGTGGAATGTTATATGTGACGGGAGGGCCCGTGGAACTCAGAATACATCTTATGTCTAAGTCACCCTGTGCCATCCTGGCACAGGGTGAGTGAGAAAATATATCTTGGACTACTTAAAATGGGACAGTAATATTTGTCCACAATATGTCCCAGGATGTATGTAGAGACTATTATTGGTTTGGTTGATTCTGAACGCAACCTGTTAATTGAATGAGCTGATCACATTGTCCTCTATACAATGTAGGAGACTGGATGACTCCTATTGAAGCTCATGTTAATTAGGTTAATTAGGTTTTGTTTGTATTGTTAATTGTAATTATCTCCAGCTATTGTATTTATACTACTGCGTGAAGCTCGGTGCCCACAAGTCTGGGCGAAAGGTCATGTCTCAGTCACCTAGGCTGTATAAAGGATTAGATAATTAGCTCATGTTAATTAGGTTACAGTTGTATTGTTAGAGGAGGTTCCAACGGCATATAAAGTCTTGTAATTTTGATTCTAAATAAAGTTAGTCCTGATGTACTCCAAGACTGGTGTTGTCTAGTTCTTGGGGGTTCCTATAGCCAGATCCATTGGACTCGTGTCCCAGAACTTAGGAAGCGGTATATTGACAGAAGCACTCAAGCAGAGTGTGGGACGTTCCGTGACATTGGTGGCAAGCAGCGGGAAAGCTTCCTGCAGTCTGGGAGATCTAAACCTCCACCTGGATCCAAGATCAGCATAGCAGACTTCAGTCACCCCAGCAGAGATATGGACCTGGCATCAGAGTTCCCGGGGCTGCTGCGGATCATCCTTTCAACATACACCAGAACGGTGTCTGAGGATGAATACCTGGAGCTCAGGCAGCTGATTCGGGTGAAGCTCTGGATTGGAGCCCTTCAGCTCGCTGGTATGAAACAGGGCAAGTGCTTTCCAACCCAAAAGCAACGGGCCAGTGACCAACGGGCATTGCGGATGGCATTTCTGGGAGAGCGACCCCAGGAGCAATGGGTGACTGAGTTGGACAGGCTGGTCCAGCAGGAGATAGAGCTGGACAATTGTTATCGGGCTCTGCAATGGCACGCAGAGGAGGGATATTTAGGGGAGACAACAGAATGCTCTCCCGAGGGATATGACTTTGGCGGCCCTAGATTGCTGTGGGAGAGCCTTACAGATCTTTTTATGTTTGGCGATGAAGGGGAACCTGACCTTGAGGACCTGAGAGAATATAGAGAGTCTATGCTCGGTCTTGCAGGGGTCTCAGAGCTCAAACCTGATCTGGACCATTTGCTAAGGAAGGAACAGCATCTGGAAAGGGCATACAGGAAACTGCTAAAACAAGTTCAGCAGCATGCCAGAGAATCGGCAGTGGAAAATCCGGAGATTGCCGTCCCCAAACCTGAAGTGCTGACAATAGGGCAGAGCTCTGCTAACCTCTGCGCAGAAATGATAGCATCTTCTGGGTTCCATGGACAGGAGATGGTGAACCTCTATCCCCAGACATCAGTTGCAGAGACATGGGATTTGATAGACTTTTCTGCTGAGGAAGAACAACCTGATGAGCCTCCAGCAGAAGAGCTGCTATCAGGGCCAAAGTTCACTGTGTTCTGCCCAGCACCAACAGTGGCTTCGGCCTTCTTGAGAGAAGAGGTAGTCGGCCTTTCTCCCACAACACTGACAGGGACATGTGATTTTCTGCCAGCAGCATCTATGGAGTTAAAACAAACTTCTCCAGCTGAAGATCTGGTAACTGAACAGAGGGTCCAAGACCTCTGCCCCACACCTGTGGCAGTTTCGGAGGCTCGGGGTGAGAAGGTAGCAATCACTTCCCAGCAGCAGATACAGGGGGAGAATGGAGAGGAGGTGTGTGTTGTCCCTCCCCAACAGTTGGCCAGGGTGGAGGAAGCGGCCTTCCCTCCCCAGCAAAGATCAGTGCACCTGGGAGACAGTACCATAGACATGTTGTCCAAGCAACCAGATGAGGGAATGGAAAAGGGAGCAGCTGGCTCACCTCCCCAATGGCAGCTACACAGTTTGGGAGTGGAGGAAGCCAGCCTCCTGCCCCAACGGTTAGCTGGAGCGGAGGATGCGGAGTCCCCAGCAGAAGTGGTGGCAACATGGCAGAGTGTTACCAACCTCTGCCCAGCACCAGCAACAACTACAGAGTTCCAGGGAGGCAGCCTCCCTCCCCAACAGTTAGCTGGAACAGATGGTGTGGGGTTTCCAGCAGAAGGGCTGGCAACAGGGCTTGAGGGCTGCTGGACTCTGCCCTCAACTAACAGAGGATGGATTTCCTGTGAAGGTGGATGAGACTTCAGTCTCCACCTGTACACCCCAGGGATGCTGGGCAGTCGACCCAGATCCCCAACAGCATGACAGAGTGAGCCCAGTCACCCTGTCTTCTCTCCAGCGGCAGAAAGGACTCCAGGGAGAAGGGCCAGTCCAGGCCTCTCCCCAGCGGCAGATATGTTCTCTGAGAGAGGCAGAGGTTGGCTGGGTGAGTAATGCTTTGTTTGGAACAATTTATTTGGGGTACTGTGTGGGTACAAGCAGTAGAGGACTGGAACTACTTACTAACTTCGGAGTCAACCCGTCTGGGGTCTCCTCCTGTGTTAGTCTTCTGCCGAAAGGGGAGAGATGTGACGGGAGGGCCCGTGGAACTCAGAATACATCTTATGTCTAAGTCACCCTGTGTCATCCTGGCACAGGGTGAGTGAGAAAATATATCTTGGACTACTTAAAATGGGACAGTAATATTTGTCCACAATATGTCCCAGGATGTATGTAGAGACTATTATTGGTTTGGTTGATTCTGAACGCAACCTGTTAATTGAATGAGCTGATCACATTGTCCTCTATACAATGTAGGAGACGGGACGACTCCTATTGGAGCTCATGTTAATTAGGTTAATTAGGTTTTGTTTGTATTGTTAATTGTAATTAGCTCCAGCTATTGTGTTTATACTACTGTGTGAAGCTCGGTGCCCACAAGTCTGGGCGAAAGGTCATGTCTCAGTCACCTAGGCTGTATAAAGGATTAGATAATTAGCTCATGTTAATTAGGTTACAGTTGTATTGTTAGAGGAGGTTCCAACGGCATATAAAGTCTTGTAATTTTGATTCTAAATAAAGTTAGTCCTGATGTACTCCAAGACTGGTGTTGTCTAGTTCTTGGGGGTTCCTATAGCCAGATCCATTGGACTCGTGTCCCAGAACTTAGGAAGCGGTATACTGACAGAAGCACTCAAGCGGAGTGTGGGACGTTCCATGACATTATGCAATGGCCAAGTCAATTACCTGACCTAAATCCGATTGAGCATGCATTTCACTTGCTGAAGACAAAACTGAAGGGAAAATGCCCCAAGAACAAGCAGGAACTGAAGACAGTTGCAGTAGAGGCCTGGCAGAGCATCACCAGGGATGAAACCCAGCTTCTGGTGATGTCTATGCGTTCCAGACTTCAGGCTGTAATTGACTGCAAAGGATTTGCAACCAAGTATTAAAAAGTGAAAGTTTGATGGATGATTGTTAATCTGTCCCATTAGTTTTGGTCCCTTAAAAAGTGGGAGGCACATATACAAACTGTTGTAATTCCTACACCGTTCACCTGATTTGGATGTAAATACCCTCAAATTAAATCTGAAAGTCTGCAGTTAAAACACATTCATTTCAAATTCATTGTGGTGGTGTATAGAGCCAAAAAGATTAGAATTGTGTCTATGTCCCAATATTTATGGACCTGACTGTATATATATATATATACATATATATATATATATATACATATATATATATATATATATATATATATATATATATATATATATATATATATATACTAATCTGACTGTATATACGTATATATATATCCAATACACTGCCACTAACTAACCTGCCTGCCTAATCTAGCTTAATCTCTATCTCTGTCCACTATAACACACTATACGGCATTGTGTAAGCAGCCTTATATAGTGTGGGGCGTGGTCCCCCTGAGCCATGATTGACCAAAGGCACCCTGCCTTTGGCCAATTGTGGCCCTCGCAGAGGAGCGCACTGGGATTGGCCAAAGTATGCAGGTCAGGTGTATGCTTTGGCCAGTCATCATACAGCAATGAACTGCGGTCTCGCAGTGCATTATGGGATGCTCGAATTTGCCGTGAATGCCGCCTAAAATGCGCTGTTTGGCTAACGGGCGAACACCCGACGTTCGAAACGAACTTACGTTCAACTCAAAGCTCATCCCTAACCATTACACATGTGAACAGGGCACATATAGGACAATTGTTTTCTATATTCCCTTAGCTTGAGTCAGCATTGACAATGCTGATCAACTTAGTTCAAGGCACTTGGTGTGGATCAGCCCATAATGTAGCAGTGCGCTCTGCCTCTCAAACTGTGCCTGATTTTCTCACTCATTAGGCAGAGTCCTACTATTCAATCTTCTCAGTCCTTAGAGCGGCAACATTTTGAGGATGGGCAGGTCACATTAGGGAGGGGTGCTGGAAAGTTTTCGGGGGGGCATGCTGAGAATAAGGGCATTAAGAGGATGGAGTGGCAAGATGAGCAGAGGCAAACCTCAACTCTTCTGCACAGTGTCTAGCAGTCTCCAGACTCCAGGAATAGAAAGTACACCCTACTAAACACCCGTGTTCCCTCTAACACACAAGTATCCCTCATCACATGCTAAGCACCAGTGTGTCCCCTCATACGCTAAACACCAGAATTTCCTCTCACACACCAAACACCGGTGTCCCCCAACACATAAAAAAACACCAGTGTGCAGGAGCATTCAGAAAGTGCAGCAGATCTCATGCATGCACAGTGGGGAGTCGGCTGTAAGTCAGCAGGAAGTCACAGTCAGCTTCCCACACTTAAGATGAAGGATCTGAAGACCATTGAAGAACCAGCCCGGATGATGACAACGCTGAATCCCCTGGGCTGGTGAGTACCTGTTTATTAAAACTCCGATGCTACAGTATTTGTAACTGCTGGCTTTGAATTTTTCTACAAACAGCTACCACCATAGCCCTCTATTAAGAATAAAATTAATTTAAAAAACAAAGGGGTGATAGTTGTGACAATCCCAACGGGGCCAATTTTTCTATTTTTTTTTTCATGGCCCTTACATTCATTTTGGAGTGAATTGTTTTGTAACTGTATGGTCACCCTCCATTTTGTAAAGCACTGCACAAACTGTTGGTGCTATTTTAATCCTGTATAATAATATCCAAACAGCCACTGCTTGTCATAGATTTGTACAAGCTGAACAGTGGTCTTTGGATGTTCTACCTGTCACTCCTGGAAGAGAAAATATAGCCATATCATACACTAGACAGCCATTTGTGCCTGTGTGCATGAAACATAATAGATGGATGAGCACACTGACTTTTTCAGCTTTTTGACCTTTATTGTAATCACAGATGCATGACATAACAAAGAGAACCCTATGGTGTGTTTCGAGCAGATGCAGTTAGTCATAAAAGCTCTATGACTGTATGACTTAGTGCATCTGCATGAAACGCTTCAGAAGATATTGCTCATTCTCCTCATGCACCTGTGTTTACAATATAGGTCAGGAAGCAAAGAAAGTCTTCATCGTGTATATACTCTGTGACAGCGCTGTGCCCTGCCACAATGTCAGAAGGAGTAAATGCTACAGGGGGTTCTCACTGATGCAGGTTGAGGGGTTCAAGAATGGCTATGCAGAATAGATAAAACTGGTTTTACAATTTTCCCAGGATTGGTGTATCCTGGATTGGGTCCTAGAGTCCAGAGGCTTTGAAGATTCTTGGGAGGGGTGAAGCCTCTAACCTTGTGTGTCCACAACTTACTGAGCACCAGCGGCCTGACTGTGAAGGTGTATACAACCTCCTTAATCAAAGGGCTGGCTATGATTCAGGATCCCTCTACCCCTGGAGACAAACGGCTGTAGGAGCAGCATATGGTGTGCGAGCAGACACTGGTAGAGTGTCCATGCTAGCTTAACCACTTCAGCCCTGGAAGATTTTACCCCCTTCCTGACCAGAGCATTTTTTGCTATTCGGCACTGCGTCACTTTAACTGACAATTGTGCGGTCATTGTACCCAAACAAAATTGTCGTCCTTTTTTTCCCACAAATAGAGCTTTCTTTTGATGGTATTTGATCACTTCTGCGGCTTGTATTTTTTTACTTTTCTTTATTTTTTATTTTTTACATTTTGCATTTCCCCGTTCTGCCTCTCCTCGTCATGATTGCGGGCCACAGAGTCCGCAGGACCCACGGGCACGCTCCCGCGGCGTGCGGCTGGCGCACGCCTGCTAGCCTGGAATTACAAAGGGTGATTGAACATCAGTTTGACTTGAACATCGGGTGTTTGAGCATGTGTGAAGTTCCGCGCCGATCCGGGCTTCTAAACTCAGCCGTAGCCAACAGAGCCCGCAAAATGAGCCGGTTTCACCGCCAGTAGATCCAGGACAGCCCAGGGAATCGCCCATTGTCCGTGGGCTCCGTGTGGAGGAACCTCTCACTCCAGATGGAAACTGCATTACAGCAGCCCGGCCCGTCCAAAATGGTGGCCGTGGCTCCATGAGGCAAGGGCCCAGAGCTGAACAAATCCATAGCAGACCAGGACACTGATCTGGCACCAGCTACCACACAGGGGAATAACACAGTGAGTAACCCACAAATGGCCTCACTATCCCCCACATCCACTGAGTCACTGATAGGCAGATCCCTGGGAGGATTTCACCTGACACCCATGAGTGACCTATTAGCTACACCAGACAACTGCTCAATCGGGCGTCACCTCTCCACTCACTCCCCTGCAGATTTGCCTGCAATGATGTCTGCTTCCTCTAACATGCTAACCAGGGGCCTGGCTCAAACAGCAGCCCAGATCACCTCATCTATACACGCTGATTTGCAGCAAATAGGGGTCCGGATTGAAACAATAAAAAAGAAAACTGACCAGGCTGCTGGTACAATTAATCAGAACAGGATCCAAGACCTTCGGGATCAGCTGGAGATGGCTCTATTCAAAATTGATGACCTGGAAAATAGGTCCAGATGATACAATTTTAGAATTAGGGGTCTTTCTGGAAACAGTGAAAGATGTTCCAACGGCAGTTCCCTCCCTTCTTAAGGACCTAAAACCGGAAATTGCAGAACAGTGGTTAGAACAGGACAGAGCACACAGGGCCCTACAACCTGTACGTAAGGATGGTCTTCCCAGAGACATAATCACCAAACCCCCATTTCTACGCATTTAAAGAGGGGGTGATGAAAGCATTACAGAATTCAGATAAGCTATCAATCCAGGGCCATCAAATCCAAATTTTTGCTGATCTCTCCCCATACACGGTTCAAATAAGGCGCACTTTTAGGCGCATTGCTTCAGGTCCTAACGCAAAAAGAAATTGCATACAGATGGGCCTTCCCTTTTCGTCAGAATTTCTCCTACCAGAATAAGCCCTATGGCTTTTCATCCTTTGGGGAAGGAGAACATATACTAGCACGTCTGGGGCTCATCGCCCAGGAAAACCCACAGCCGTCCACCATCAGAGGACCCCCTTCCACCTAACGCCCATCTCCACCTAGTCCGCTAACCCGTCTGGCAAAAACAGCAGTCAAAAAGGTCGAAAGACTCTCACCCCCCCCCATGTGATGCTTCACCATGCTGGAAGTCCTTCTCTATTTCGCTCCTTCCGAAACTTTTCTCAGGATTCCTAGAGGTTTTCACCCAAGTCGGTTTAAATGTACATCCAAACCCTCATTGAGGGAACTGCTCTTGTATTGTTTTTCCTCCCAACGAATGCCAAGCTCTGCAGTTAAAGAGCTTGGTTCCTGTTTTCAATTTTTTTTTGCTTTCCCTTTTTATTTTTCCCTACTCCGGACCACCAAGATCCAGTTGCTCTATTTGCCCTGACCTCCCCACTGAGCCTTCCCCATTTGTCTTACGACCATGTAAATATATATCTAACACTTCAATGGACTCTGGACAGCCTAGGTCCTGGATTTGCGAAGGACTAAGACAACGAGACGGGGGTGGGGGGTGAGGTTCTCTTGCTTTGCCACCTCACAGGGGGGTATAGCAACAACTTTTAACACTGTGGGGGTCTGCAGAATGTTATCAACAGTTGTTTGAGCGGAATACTGCAATTGTAGTCTGGGGGTCAGGTGATGACAGAGGAGAAGTCCCTGTAACAATGGTCTTCTTGCTGGAGTTGTGGACTCTCTGGGAGACAGCTCCTCCCATATTTTTCATAGTTTGTACTTTGACAGGGCTCTGTCTATCAAATGTTAATGTTGATACATAATGGCGGGTTGACCGAAACAGTTGCAATGCACCTCCCTTAGTCACTGTGAGGATGAGGTTCTCCTTACAGGGACAACACGATTTACCTGGGATGAGGGAAGTTCTCTCTCTCCTGGGATCGGGGGGGAAGTGGCAGGTCCCCTCCCCACTCGACTTGTACACTTGACAGATGCATGCATTTATGTGCTAAGCAACCTTTCTCTTTCTTTTTCTCTCCCTTTACTTTCCTCTCCTTTCCTCTCTCCCAATCATCCAGCTCTCAACCTACTCAAGATCATACAAGGGTCTACCCATATCCGAATCACAAGCTTGGGCTACCAGGGAACGTGTGAGCATGACACTCCACCAAGACACATTTCCTCTGGGGTAAGATACCTCTCAACTTTCACTTCTCTGATCCATGACTGATCCAGCACAAGCTAATCGGACATTAACCATTCCATCCCACAACACCCAGAAGTTAAACTCCCCTGTAAAACCTAGGAAAATTCTCCAAAGATACCACACCTTAAAGGCGGATATCATTCTCCTACAGGAGACACACTTCCCATCCTCTTATAACCCAACATTCCTACATCAACGATTCCCACAATTCTATTTGGCCCACGCTGACAATAAAACAAGAGGAGTAACTATAGGATTCTCAAAAAAACTCAACTTCACATTATCAACGGTTAGCAGAGACCCAGGGGGCCACTTTCTTCTGATTGAAGGCTCCATAGACGGGGGGACTTACACATTTGTCTCTTATTTTGCCCCTAACAAGGCTCAGGGAACATTTTTTGAATCTATGCTGACTAAATTAAAACCACATTTTGAAGGAACTGTCATTCTAGGGGGAGATTCAAATCTACCGTTTGACCTATACCTGGATAAGTCCAGAGCAAGGTCACCAACAGATAAATGCCCACCCAGATAGCTTAAAAATAACACAATTGCTAAACACCCTAAGTCTAGTGGATATATGGAGGGAACTGAACCCCCACGCCAAAGACTACACGCACTATTCAGCCCCATACCAGACCTATGCCAGCATAGACCACATTTTTTTACCAGCCTCAGCCATTCTGCTAGCCGTTACCTCTAAGATCAGAGACACACCACTATCAGACCACTCTATTTTGTCCGTATCCATAAAATGTCCCATAGAAGCAGAGAGACACTATAAATGGTGTCTTACCCAGTCCATTGTACTATTCTCGAGAAATCCTTACAGGACTTCTTCCTTGATAATGACGATGGTGCAACTGCCCTATCGACACTTTAGGCAGCACACAAGATGGTACTGAGGGGTAAGTTGATTCAACTGTCCTCTCAAATAAAACGTGAACACAAAGCAGAAGTTCAGAAACTTACCAGGGAGTTCCTAGAAATAAGTAAATCACATAAACGTAACCTCACATCTGATTCTTTACTCAAATTGGAGACGGCTAGAGTACAGCTTAACCTAGCATTAACCACCGCAGTGGAGAAATACCTCAGATGGATGGGTGCGAAATTCTATTACCAATCTAACAAAATAGGAACTAAACTGGAAGCGAAATTGAGCCCCAAGACAAGAACATTGTCTTTTCCTAAGATCCGAACCCCTACGGGAGACCTGACCCAAAATCCTGTCCGCATCATGCAGTTCTTCCAAGAATTCTACTCCAAACTTTACACAGACAGAAACCCCCTACCACTAAAAAAATAGACTCCTTTCTTCAGGGTTTATCACTTCCCAAATTAATGGACATGCATAGGGAGATCCTAGACAGTCCCTTTACAATGGAAGAGGTTTTAGAGGTTATTAAATTACTTAACCACTTGACCACTGGGCACTTAAACGCCCTTCCTAACCAGACCAATTTTCAGCTTTCGGTGCTCTCACATTTTGAATGACAATTACTCAGTCATGCAACACTGTACCCATATGAAATTTTTGTCCTTTTTCCCACAAATAGAGCTTTCTTTTGGTGGTATTAAATCACCGCAGTTTTTTTTGTTTTTTGTTTTTTTGCGTTATAAAAGAAAAAAGACTGAAAATTCTGTAAATAAATGCATTTTTCTTGGTTTCTGTTATAAAATTTTGCAAAATAGTAATGTTTCTTCATACATTTTGCCCAAAATTTATACTGTTACATATCTTTGGTAAAAATAACCCAAATTAGTGTATATTATTTGGTCTTTGTGAAAGTTATATAGTCCACAAGCTATGGTGCCAATCTCTGAAAATTGATCACACCTGAAGTACTGACGGCCTAGTTCATTTCTTGAGAACCTAACATGCCAGGAAAGTACAAATACCCCCCAAATGACCCCTTTTTGGAAAGTAGACATTCAAAGGTATTTAGAAAGGGGCATGATGAGTTGTTTGAAGTTGTCATTTTTTCCCACAATTCTTTGCAAAAATCAAGATTTTTTTCACAAAATTGTTATATTAGCAGGTTATTAGAAAATAATTTGGAGTGATGGACTTTATAGGCATAACACAGAAGATTAAAAAAAGAATTTGAATATTTATTACAAAAAATAGAGCTAAAAAACACATACATAGACTTGCATATATTCACAGATAATATCTATGAGCATGTTAACAGCTGCCTACACCCGGCGTGGTGCTGTTATCAGAGCGGGGAGCTCTAGAATCCAATGCGTTTAAGGCACCTGTCAGGGATTATATAGCAACCCTTGAAGTGGAACAGCTTCTATCTGGTCGTATTGGACAATATTACTTCTGGTACTAGGTTACTACTAATTCCTTGCCGGACTTGGTTTAATTTGGCTTTATTAGATCATTTCACCCAATTCGAAGACCTTTTTTGGACACCCACTAAGGTGGAGGACAGCATCCCCTGCTCATTTTATCCTGTTACTTTCTTTTATCCTTTTGTGGAAAATAATATGCCAAAAGCTCCTGAGGAAGCGTTACTGAACGCGTAACATGTTGAGCAAGTCGAGCTATTTTGATACACTGTCTCTTTTGAAACCATTTACGATTGAACAAGTAAAATAATTAAACATCTGAATCTTGTTTAAACATGTACTAAGTATGTAAATGGTGTATTTAACATGCTCATAGGTATTATTTGTGAATATATGCAAGTCTATGTATGTGTTTTTTAGCTCTATTTTTAGTAACAAATATTCAAATTCTTTTTTAATCTTCTGTGTTATGCCTATAAAGTCCATCACTCCAAATTATTTTCTAATGATCTCCAATATTGGGACGTGGCATTAACTATTTATGTGCCATATCCTAGAGCTGCACAATTAATCGTTAAAAAATCGTGATCTCGATTCACCTCCCCTGACGATCTCTCCTGCTGAGTTTGCCGATTCTTTCATATAAACAAGTGGAGAGATTATATGTTCACTCAGCTGTCAAAAGAAAACATCCAGGCAGTCTGCCAAGTTTAGAACTTGAAACATTGTATCTAACTTCCTTCTTAGATCAAAGGGATAAACTTCTCTGTGTAAACAAATAACCTGGGCAATCTGCCAAGCTTTAAACAACGCAGGAAGTTTAACCACTTAAAGTCTAAATCTTTTTCTGACACTTCTTTCTTAAGTTAAAATCAATATTTTTTGCTAAAAAAATTACTTGGAACCCCCAAACATTAGAGATTATATATATATATATAATTTTTTTTTCTTTTAGCAGAGACCCTAGGGAATAAAATGGCAATTGCTGCAATATTTTATGTCACACTGTATTTGCCCAGCGGTCTTTCAAATGCAATTTTTTGGGAAAAAACACACTTCAATAAATAAAAAAAAAAGAAACAGTAAAGTTAGCACAATTTTTTTGTTTTACTGTGAAAGATGATGTTACGCCGCGAGAATCGTGAGAGAATCGTGATCTATCCTCTAAGCAAAAAAATCGTGATTCTCATTTTAGCCAGAATCGTGCAGCTCTACCATATCCACAGTACCACTCTGTGGCGATACGAATTCTCTTAGAAATATTAGCAGGTTATTTCTCACACATAGCATATGCATACCACAAATTACACCTCAAAGCACATTCTGCTATTCCTCCTGAGTATGGTGATACCACATGTGTGAGACTTTTATACAGCGTGGACACATAGAGAGGCCCAACATGCTGGGAGCCCCATCAGGTGTTCTGGAGCATAAATTACACATCTAATTTCCTGACTACCTCTTACACTTTTGAAGGCTCTGGAGCACCAGGACAATGGAAACACCCAAAAACTGACCCCATTTTGGAAAGAAAACACCCCAATGTATAATCTATGAGGCATATCGAGTCTTTTGAACATGTCATTTTTTTCTACAAATTTTTGGAAAATGTGGAAATAAAATGAAAACGCATTTTTTTAACACAAAGTTGTCCATTTATACAATATTTCTAACACATAGCATGTACATACCAAAAATGACACCCCAAAATAGATTCTCCTACTTCTCCTGAGTATGGTGATACCACATGTAGGAGACTTCCACAGCCTGACCACATACAGAGGCCGAGCACGGCTGGGTATGGCTGAGCATGGCTGGGTATGGCTGAGCATGGCTGGGTATGGCTGGGCATGGCTGAGTATGGCTGGGTATCGCTGAGTATGGCTGAGCATGGCTGGGTACAGCTCGGTACGGCTGAGCATGGCTGGGTATGGCTGAGTATGGCTGGGTACGGCTGGGTACGGCTGGGTATGGCTGAGTATGGCTGGGTATGACTGAGTATGACTGAGTATGGCTGAGTATGGCTAAGCATGGCTGGGTACAGCTCGGTATGGCTGAGTATGGCTGGGTACAGCTCGGTATGGCTGAGTATGGTTGGGTACAGCTGAGTATGGCTGGGTACGGCTGGGTACAGCTGAGTATGGCTGGGTATGGCTGAGTATGGCTGGGGGTGGATGGGATGGCTGAGCATGGATGGATGGATGAGTATTGCTGAGTATGGATGGCTGAGCATGGATGGGTGGATAAGTATGAAAGAGGGATGGCTGAGCATGGATGGATGAGTATGGTTGGACGAGTATGAATGGCGGGATGGCTGAGCGTGGATGGCGGGATGGCTGAGCGTGGATGGCGGGATGGATGAGCGTGGAT
This sequence comes from Aquarana catesbeiana, assembly GCF_042186555.1. NCBI lineage: Eukaryota > Metazoa > Chordata > Amphibia > Anura > Ranidae > Aquarana > Aquarana catesbeiana. The sequence continues at coordinate 88,344,367 of NC_133336.1, forward strand.
GGCGGGATGGCTGAGCGTGGATGGTGGGATGGCTGAGCTTGGGTGGCAGAGCGTGGATGGTGGGATGGATGAGCGTGGATGGCAGGATGGATGAGCGTGGATGGCGGGTTGGATGAGTGTGGATGGCAGGATGGCTGAGTGTGGATGGCTATTACAGAGGGATGGATGGATGGCAGAGGCTGCAGTGTGGATGGCCTATTACAGAGGGATGGATGGATGGATGACAGGGGCTGCAGTGTAGATGGCTAATACAGAGGGATGGATGGATGGCAGAGGCTGCAGTGTGGATGGCTAATACAGAGGGATGGATGGCTGGATTAGGCTGCAGTTGTCACTGAGCAGCGCTGTGGGCACCGCACATCCAGCCCACAGCGCTGCTGCATTTCTCCCCTCTCCGCTCACACTGTACGGAGAGGGGAGAGAGAAACCGGATATCACGCCGGTTTGTTTACATGTGATCGCTCCGTCATTTGACGAAGCGATCATGTGGTAAACGGCCGCTGTTAGTGGCCAGTTACTGTGATCCGTGATGCAAAGGACCTGGCGGTCACGGATACTCCCGTGTGCGCGCCCCAGGGGGTGCGCGGGAGCGCGATTCTGGGAGGACGTCATAGTTCGCCCTCCCAGAGTTATCGAACTGCACTGTAGCCGTCATTCGGCTATGGGCCGGTTGTTAAGAGGCTCAGCCCCAGGCCCAGACGGTTTCTCGAGATGTTACTACAAAAAATTTGGACCTACCCTAGCTCCCTACATGGCACAGTTCTATAATTCTCTACGGGGGGGGGTCCCCCATGGATAAGGATTTAAATACAGCCTTTATATTGGTTATCCCCACCCAGGGACAGATGGAAGCAAGGTGGGCAACTACTGCCCAATTTCCCTTATAAACAATGACATTAAAATTATGACAAAAATCCTGGCAACCAGAATGTCTAGCTTTATAGCAAGTATAAGTATGTACACAAAGACCAGGTGGGCTTCATCCCAGGGAGACAAGGCCCGGACCAAGTTAGAAGAGCCACAGATATAATTTCACTATTACACTCACAATAGGACAGAGGGGCCCCACAAGAAGGCTTTCTGGCCTCCATTAATTTACAGAAAGCCTTTGATTCTGTCTCATGGCCATACCTCTTTGACATTCTGGAACGGTGGGGATTTGGTCCCAACTTCATGGGAATTGTTCACTCTCTTTATTCCACCCCAAGTGCACAAATTCGGCTAATGGGCCATTATTCCGAAAGTTTCAACATCCTTAAAAGGAATAGACAGCGGTGCCCTCTTTCGCCACTCATATTCGCAATCACAATCAAAACACTAGCAATAGCTATCAGATCCAACCCAGAGATTAAAAGGGTCTCCTGTGGTCTCCAAGAACACAAATGTGCTTTATTTGCAGACGATATGCTGCTCTTTGTCACATCCCCGTTAATCTCCACCCCAAATATATTATGAACACTTAAACATTTTGGAGCAATCTTGGGCCTCAGTGTCAATGTATCCAAATCAATTGCACTAAATATCTCAGTTCCTCAAAACCGAGTTGATCAATTAAAACATCACTTCCTTTTCCCCTGGGCTAATGAATGCATACCATACTTGGGAATTACACTCCCCAACAAAATAGACAAACTCTTCACCACAAATTACCCTCCAATGTTTAAAAACTGGAAGAGGGCCTAAAGGCTTGGTCGAAATGTGGTCTGTCCTGGCTGAGTAGGGTCAACGCGGTAAAGATGACACTGATACTCTATCTTTTCCGTTCACTCCCCATTCCTATAAACGAAAAGATTAGCGCTAAATCTCAATAGAAAATCATTAATTTTGTCTGGAGGAAACAAGGACACCGCTTCTCGAAAGATATTCTCTTCCGACTCAAAACGCAGGGAGGGTTAGGACTCCCAAACTTATGCTGGTATTACCAGGCGGCACAATTGACTCAATTTTTCACTGTGTATTCAAAGGGCCCAAAACCGGACTGGATAACCTTAGAGAGACAAGCAGTTCCTCTCCACACAATATACTTCCTGATGTGGTGCCCCCCAAAACAAAGACCCCCCATCTTAGCTCGAACTCTTTCACATTCCTTGTCGTTTTGTGATGTACTCCACAAACAGAACGCCCTGGTCTCCATCATAAAACTCCTAGCCCACCTTTTTCACAACCAGAACTTTAAGCCACGGATGAACATTCTAGCCTTTAAGTGGTGGTTAAACAAGGGATTGTTCAGAATAGGCCATTTCTTCACCTCAGCGGGCCCACTCACACTGGGTTACTGCTACAACAAACTGGAGATGCCAAATGTGGAAAAGTTTAGATTCTCCCAGATTAAGTATTTTCTACACACCTTATGGATAGACAAACCTAACCCCCCAAAACCAACAGCCTACAAACTATGGTGCTCCAACCTCATGGATCAGAGAGGTGGGATTTCGATCATATACGCCTCCTTGGCAAACAAGACGAGCACACCCCTCTATGCTCAAGCTTGGGAATCTGATCTGGAATCACAACTGGACCCAGGAAAATGGTTTCTCTCTTTTCAAAAATCATATAAAGGTATCTTAAATAGTGGTCTAATTGAAGCCAGTGTTAAGATTCTCACTAGATGGTACTATGTTCCTTCTAGATTGGCAAGAATTTACCTAGACGCCTCTCCCTTTTGCTTCAGGGATTGTAAACAGGTGGGTACTATGCGCCATATCTGGTGGACCTTTTTACTTATTAGAGGCTTCTGGAATAGGTTCTTCCATCTAGTAAGGAAGGTCACTGGAATTGCAATTCCCCACAACCCCAAAATCACACTTTTGAACCACAGAATAGACAACACTCCCAAACATACCCAAATCCTGATAATTTGTATGCTCCTGGGAGCAAAAATTACTGTGGCAGGGACATGGAAGAAGCCCAGGGTATCAATACTACGAGTGCACGTAGGTCTGGGAGTGGTCTGTGAGTGCACGTAGTTCTGCGAGTGGTCTGCGAGTGCACATAGGTCTGCGAGTGCACGTAGTTCTGCGAGTGGTCTGCGAGTGCACGTAGTTCTGCAAGTGCACGTAGTTCTGTGAGTGGTCTGCGAGTGCACGTAGGTCTGCGAGTGCACGTAGGTCTGCGAGTGGTCTGCGAGTGCACGTGGTCTGCGAGCGATCTGCGAGTTCACGTAGGTCTGCGAGTGGTCTGTGAGTGCATGTAGGTCTGCGAGTGCACGTAGGTCTGTGAGTGCACGTAGGTCTGCGAGTGCACGTAGTTCTGAGAGTGCACGTAGTTCTGCGAGTGCCTGTGTATTGTCTTGTTGAGTACCTGTGTATTGTCTTGTTGAGTACCTGTGTATTGTCTTGTTGGATATTAGTGTCAGGAAGCTAGTTGTTAGGTAATTTGGACAGGGTATAATCCCCAATCCTCATTAAATTTAATAGGTACAATGCCCAGCGGGTGTGGAGAGGTGACTCGTTGTACATCAAGGAACGGCATGTATGCGTTCCTTGATCATTTGATCAAGGGTGAATACTGCTGTGCAAAATTTAAGCGCATTGTTTCCCTGGAAGCTCAGGTTCTGAAACTGGGGAAGCAACTGTAAGCACTGAGTAGTCCCTCCATACTAAAGGAGAGCAAGGAACGTACACGGCAGGGGCCAGCACAGAGGTGGGTGGAGATAAAGAGGTGCAGGAACTAGCAAAGAGTAGATGGGTGACAGTCAGGAAGGGAAGAGGGGGAAGTGCCAGGGAGGCCAATCCAGGGCTGGAGCATCCCAATAAGTACGCTCCATTGAGTGACATTGGTGAAACCAGTCAGGAACCAGAACTGCAGAAGTTGAGGGACTCTCCTAGCTGCCGGGGGAAGAACTTCTCCAGTGAGAGTGGGGGGGAAGCGAAGGGAAAGGAAAGACAGATTCTGGTGGTAGGGGACTCAATTCTTAGAAGAACAGAGAGGCCAATCTGTAACAAAGACCTGAAGCGCCGAACAGTATGTTGTCTACCGGGCGCTCGGGTTTGACACATCACGGATCTGGTGGACAGATTACTGGGAGGGGCTGGGGAAGACCCAGCTGTCATTTTGCACGTTGGCACCAATGTCAAAGTCAGAGGCAGATGGAGTGTCCTAAGGACCTCCTTCTTATGAATACTACCGGCACATCGAGCCACACCAGAAAGGCAGAGGGAGATTAGGGAATTAAACAAGTGGCTGAAGAGCTGGTGTAGTAAGGAGGGGTTTGGGTTCCTGGAGGACTGGGCCGACTTCTCAGTCGATAACCGGTACTATAGAAGGGGCGGGCTGCACCTAAATGAGGAGGGTGTAGATCAGCTGGGAATCAGCTATAGATGAGGGCGGTGGCACGTTTTTTGTTATCACGTTGGTGTTTTATTGGTCCAGCAGCGCACCAACACCTTTGCAGCCATTGTGCTACTTGCTGGGTGTTTGGTGTGCTCCTGTACCTTTAAGAAGGGGTGAGCTATCCTTCAGTCCACCTGCCCTCATTTGTCCATCAGAATGCATGTGTCTCTACTGTGGGGACACTCATATTTTAGTGTTAGGACCACAGATGCCAAGGTGCCGTGACGAGGCTCTGTGGCTTACGCATGCATTTTCAAATGCGTGCGGACTAAACCCCTGCTTTTAACACATTCTATTAGACAGGTTAATTTGGTTGCCTGCCAGCTGCTTGGTAAGTAGGCTTGGATTTTTTCCTGGGCATTCCCCAGGCTTTGTTGTTACCTTTTTTTAGCTTTCCAATGCGCTTACTGTGATAGCCAGCTATAGACGAGGGCGGTAGCAAGTTTTTTGTTATCAAGTATAGTAGCAAGTCCTAGTTGCAATCTCGGAACACCCAATAAGAGGATAATATGTGACCGGTCTAAACTACATGGCATGTTCACCAATGCCAGGAGCCTGGCAGACAAGATGAGTGAACTAGAGATATTGTTGTACGAGGAGGATTTGGATTTTGTGGGAATTTCAGAGACCTGGTTCAACAGCTCTCATGATTGGCTGGCAAACATTCAAGGGTATACCCTTTATCGCAAGGATAGAGAGGGTAAAAAAGAGGGAGGGGCATGCCTATATATCAAGAATAATGTACAAGTGAATGTGAGAGATGATATCACTAAGGGATCAAGGGAGGAGGTGGAATCCTTATGGGTAGAGCTCTAAAGGGATGAAGCTAAGGGGAAAATAATACAGGGAGTATGCTATAGGCCCCCTAACCTGAGGGAGAAAGGGGAGACAGATCTACTATCACAATTTGGATTAGCAGCAAGGATGGGAAGTGTTATCATAATGGGGGATTTTAACTATCCAGACATAGACTGGGCGGAGGGGGGAACCGCTCATTCATCTAAGGCTCGCCAGTTCCTAAATGTCTTGCAGGACAATTTTATGGGTCAGATGGTAGACGCACCAACTAGAAATAAAGCGTTACTGGATCTACTGGTTACCAACAATACAGACCTAATCTCGGATGTGGAAATACGGGGCAATTTAGGTAACAGCGATCACAGGTCAATTGGCTTCAGTATAAATCACACAAATAGGAAACATAAGGGGAATACAAAAACACTGAATTTCAAAAGAGCCAACTTTCCTAAACTATGAACCTTGCTAGAAGGCATACATTGGGATAAAATATTAGGAGCAAAGAACATGGAGGAGAGATGGGTTTGTTTTAAGAGCATATTAATTAAGGGCATTAGCCAATGCATCCCATTGGGTAATAAATTTAAAAGAGCGAACAAAAGTCCTGCATGGCTTAACTCCAATGTAAAAGTGCATATAAAAGCAAAGGAGAAGGCCTTAAAAAAATACAAGGTTGAGGGATCATCATCAGCATTCAGACTTTATAAAGAAATGTAAGGGTGCAATAAGGAGGGCTAAGATAGAACATGAAAGACACATAGCGGAAGAGAGCAAAAAAAAAATCCCAAGAAATTCTTTAAGTATGTAAACAGTAAAAAGGGGAGGACAGACCATATTGGCCCCATAAAGAATGAGGAAGGAAATCTGGTTAAAAAGGATGGGGAGATGGCTAAGGTATTGAATTTTTTCTTCTCCTCAGTCTTCACAAGGGAATCGAGGGGCTTCAGTAACCAAAACTGTAGTGTTTATCCTTATGACACATCACAGGAAGCACCTATATGGTTAACAGAGGACAGAATTAAAATTAGACTTGGGAAACTTAACATTAATAAATCACTGGGACCAGATGGCTAGCACCCGAGGGTACTTAGGGAACTCAGTCAAGTAATTGCCAGACCATTGTTCCTAATTTTTACTGACAGTCTACTGACTGGAATGGTACCAGCTGATTGGAGAAAAGCCAATGTAGCACCAATATTTAAAAAGGGCCCAAAATACATCCCTGGGAATTACAGACCAGTTAGCCTAACATCAATAGTATGTAAACTCTTGGAGGGGATGATAAGGGACTATACACAAGATTTTAGTAATGAGAACAGTATCATTAGCAGTAATCAGCATGGATTCATGAAGAATCGATCTTGCCAAACCAATCTATTAACCTTCTATGAGGAGGTGAGTTCAGAGGGTGGTGATAAATGGGGAGTACTCGGAATGGTCAGGGGTGGGTAGTGGGGTCCTCCAGGGTTCTGTGCTGGGACCAATCCTATTTAATTTGTTCATACCTGACCTGGAGGATGGGGTAAACAGTTCAATCTCTGCATTTGCGGACGATACTAAGCTAAGCAGGGCAATAACTTCTCCACAGGATGTGGAAACCTTGCAAAAAGATCTGAACAAATTAATGGGGTGGGCAACTATATGGCAAATCAGGTTCAATGTAGAAAAATGTAAAATAATGCATTTGGGTGGCAAAAATATGAATGCAATCTATACACTGGAGAGGGAACCTCTGGGGGAATCTAGGATGGAAAAGGACTTGGGGGTCCTAGTAGATGATAATCTCAGCAATGACATGCAATGCCTAGCTGCTGCTAACAAAGCAAACAGAATATTGGCATGCATTATAAAGGGGATCAACTCCAGAGATAAAACGATAATTCTCCCGCTCTACAAGACTCTGGTCCGGCCGCACCTAGAGTATGCTGTCTAGTTCTGGGCACCAGTCCTCAGGAAGTATGCACTGGAAATGGAGCGAGTACAAAGAATGGCAACAAAGCTAATAAAGGGTCTGGAGGATATTAGTTATGAGGAAAGGTTGCGAGCACTGAACTTATTTTCTCTGGAGAAGAGATGCTTGAGAGGGAATATGATTTACAAATACCATACTGGTGACCCCACAATAGGGATAAAACTTTTTTGCAGAAGGGAGTTTAACAAGACTCGTGGCCACTCATTAAAATTAGAAGAAAAGAGGTTTAACCTTAAACCACGTTGTGGGTTCTTTACTGTAAGAGCTTCAAGGATGTGGAAAAAGCTGTTAGATAAGCACCTGAACGACCAAAACATACAGGGATATACAATGTAATACTGACATATAATCACACACATAGGTTGGACTTGATGGACTTTTTTCAACCTCACCAAATATGTAACTATGTAATACTACTGATCACGAAACGTAAGATCTCTTGGATCATGACACAAAAACAAATTGCAGCAAAATTTTTAGACAAGGTACTTAGGTTTGAAGCAATTTGGGAACCCTGGGCATCATATGTTTAAGTTCCCCTTTATCCGGGTCATAAAACCCTTCAAGCAGACTGAACTGGATGACTGGCTTCTCCTCTCCCCTTACTTCCATTGATGCACTATCGATACTCTTTCTTTTTGTCTTTCTCATTTCTTCTTACTGTACCAAGTTGAACCTTCAGGTGTAAGCCTGAATGCCACAGTTAGGTTAATCTTCGAGTACTTAGTTCTGATTTAGCGAATACAGCATGAGATTTTTCCTGACTGGGAATCGCCACCCAACGTCATCAATATTTTTGATCTAATGACAGGGAAGGCACAGCATGAACCTTCTTAGCAAAAATAGGATGGGGGGAGGGTAGCGGGTTCGGGGTGCTAGGTTAGACTATGGTGGGACTGTACAGGCCACAGCGTGATCCCTCTGGGGTGGCCTGTCTGAGATCTCTGGGGTCACCTGAACCAGGACCATAGCTGCTCCTTCGCCTGACTGCCCTCAGTCTACTTATTTACCAAATACACGGAAAGGTTAACTCAATTCAACATGCTCATGGCTCATGTATTATTCCTGCCTTATGGATGGACATTTACTAATTACTGTATTGTAAGCATCTACTGTTACTTACCTAACCTTTGTCTGTAAGTCTCTCCAACAGGCTATGTTGGCCTACAGGAGGGGGTAATATTTACGTTATTTTGTATATCTGAATGAAAAATTTCAATAAACATATTGAACGAGAACATCAGGTGTTTGTTTGCTCGCAAACGAACTGAACATATGGGGCATTCGCGGGAAATTCTAGGGCCGTGGGATGCCCCAAAATGCAACGCAGGATTCCCGTTGCATCCGTGGGGGCGGGGTCACCCGTACACGTCATTGGGAAACCCTGGCATTTCCCCTTGTCAGAGGGGGACGGGTCATGTGACGGGTGGCCCCGCCCTCAGCTACATAAGAGCTGTCAAGCTAGCGCCGCGTCATTGGCTGGGTGCCTCTAGTGGAGGCAGGATCCTGTGCGTGTTCCTTCCATCGCTGGAGATCGAGAATTGGATTACATCGCTGGAGTAGGAGCATGGATTTATTGGATTACATCGCTGAAATCTCTTTTTTATTTTTTTATTTTTAATAAAGGACTTGTCCCAAGCTATCTCCTGTGGTTTTTTAACATTTTGACACTTTCTTTTTGTGAAATGGTAGGGGTACAATGTACCCCTTACCAATTCACATAGAGGGGGGCCGGGATCTGGGTGTCCCCTTTGTTAAAGGGGGCTTCCAGATTCCAATAAGCCCCCCACCCGCAGACCCCCACAACCACCAGGCAAGGGTTGTGGGGATGAGGCTCTTGTCCCCATCAACATAGGGACATCCTCCCCATGTTGAGGGCATGTGGCCTGGTAACGGTTCAGGAGGGGGGGCGAGATAGGGTCTGGTGTGAATTTTTGGGGGGAACCCCACGCCATTTTAAAAAAAATTTTGGCGTGGAGTTCCCCTTAAAATCCATACCAGACCTGAAGGACCTGGTAATGGAATTTTGGGGGACCCCCACCCATTTTTTTTTTCAATGACTTTCAATGACTTTTATGTGTATTGTCGGGACCGACAATTCATTAATAGCCGGCACTAGCGCTAGCACTTTTAAATTACTTTTTTTTTTTCCTTTAGAAATGTCATTTTCCTCTCGGACTGTTATAAACACGGGAAACATGCGCTACTTTACAGGCATACTATAGACACCCCCCAGGTACGAAATTTAAAGGAATATTTCACTTTTATTGTTTCACTTTAAGCATTATTAAAACCACTGCTACCTACCAGGGTCTCCAAACACTTTTTATGACAATAACTTGCATATTAACCTTTAAAATTAGCACTTTAGATTTCTCCTGTAGAATTTTAAAGGGTGTTCTACGGCTTTTCGAATTTGCAGCGAACACCCCAAATTGTTCGCTGTTCGGCGAATGGGCGAACAGCCAATGTTCAACTCGAACAGATAGCCCATCCCTAGTCTTTAGGCACGAATTAAACAAACAGCAGGAAGCGCCATCTAAGTACAATAATCTGGATACATTTATTCCACAAAAGGAAGACAACTCACATGTTAAAAACAGATCACTCGCTTATTATAAGTCATAAAACCCCTGACCCCTGACTGAGAGCACCTCCAAGCTGGTTACCAGTGGTTCTGGGATTCTGTGACAGCTTCCTTGTGGATCCATCAGCGGGTGCTGCAGGTTTGTTCTATGTCTTATGGCAAGCGAGTTTTTAACATGTGAGTTGCCTACCATTTGTGGAATAAATGTATCCAGATTACTGCACGTAGATGGTGCTTCCTGCTCTTTGTCTTATTTGTATGTCATAGAGCCGGATTCAGACTCTATTCACTAGTGGTGCTTTTAGATTTTGTCCCGTTGGATTTTACATTAAAGTGGTTGTAAACCTCAGACATGAAATATGTACAAAGCATATCCCTCTACAGTGTGTACTTGTCTCAACTAGGAGCACTATGTGTAATTTCTGTCTGCTGCTTTCTTCCTTTGTTATCTGCACAAGTCACTTCTGACAATTTTAAATGACACCAAGAGAAAAAAAGTGACAGGGTAGGCAGGTCAAATAGATTGACAACTTCAGCTCTGTTTCTGTGTGCTGTGTGGAGGGGGCTGTGTCTCATCCCTCCAATCAGTTCTCAGAGTTCTCCTCACTGAGCTCTGAAGAGTGTAATTTTAGCTCTCCGTCCCCATTTTTTTCTGAACTCTCACACAAGCTTTAAAAAAACTGGACTCTGAACAGATGTAGAGAAGAGAAGACTGCAGATAGACAGGTACAACTTTTGTAGGTGGATGTGTTTTTTCTCTGTGTATTGCCTGAGGCCATTCACCTGGGTATACAGTATGTAAGGGTTTACAACCATTTTTATATTGGACATTTATCACCTTTGGACTTTCATTCATTTCGATACAGTATATTTTCTCAATGCACCACTCTCCTATATTTTTCTTTAGGCAGGAGCCTGGACAGGCCAGGTGGGGATTTTTTGTCAGAGAGGTGGGCTGACTGACAGTACGATGAATCTGTGCAGAGCAAGACTCCTCGGAGACCACAAAGTCTGAATAGCCAGGAGGCTGAACAATTGTGTTGTATCGTGGTGGTGGTGCTGAAAACCCCTGTGAGGGTATCCCATTTGTAAGCAGGTTGAAATGCAAGTGTACATGGTGTTCATTCATCTGTAGTAGAGACCTGCATTAAGGTCCGGCAGCCTCAGCCTTGTTCCAGGTCATTGATGAAGACGGCACAAAGCAAAGGTACCCCATGCATAGTAAAGTGACCATGTACAAGGTGTCTAACGTAGCCCAGAGGAACACACCCTGGGGTTGGCCTCTCATGTGACCCTTGTGTCCAGCGATCAGGGAAACAATGAGGACATGACAACCACCCTGTCATCCTGACCTGCCCCCTCAAGCCCTACACAGTGGTTATGAACTTTCTTCTTGAATAAAAGTGAGCCAACAAGCCCTAAAAGCATATTTCCTGGCTGTATTGGACTTAATGTCCAGCTCTACACTTGAGGGAGACCACCCAACATCACAACTCATATACTTGTCAAAACTTTATACATACTTTCATATAGAAACTTTGCTTTTTTCACCAATCTAAGCAGGCATACACTATTATTTTCATTGGATAGTTATAGGAGTATTAAAATTCACATTTTTTATCTTTTTTTTTCTCTGCTTTTGATGTCTTTGGGTTGGTTTCCTTATATTCTTTTAGCATTTTGTTTTCTCCAGCTGCATTTTTATACTTTAAAATAGGCAGACGGCAGAAATGAAAAGTTGAATGCCTTCTGAATAGCTCCCATGATTTCCTGCACACCAGTAATACACCCTTGCTAGTTTTAACAATATGCCATTTCGAATATAACATTTTTATTCTTGAAATATGTGAAAACGATAACCCAAACCCCCCCAGGCAGAAGCAGTACTGTTACCATGGTAACATAAGCTGGTTTTGAAATGTGGGGGAGGCCATTTTTCTAACGCACCCACATGTGTGTGGGGAGTGAGACAAGGAGCACTGCAGATCAGGATATGTATGACACCTCTAATATTGATGTATTTTACTGAGTTTTGATTCTCTTTTTCATTCTACCACTTTCAGTAGTTTTATTAAACTGTGAAAAATAATTTGGCTTTGTGAAAATTCATGCATGTGTGACAACCAACCAAATTATTAACATATTAAAAGTTTAGAGGAAAACGTGGGTGTAAGTTATTACAAGCATAAAGTGTATTTTCTGCCATTTTTGTGTGTTTGTGCAAATTTAACGAGTGAGTAAGATTAATGAAAGAGGGTGAAAATCAAGAGGGAAAAATGCAAAAGTGAAGGAAGGTGAAACCTTAGCTAATATTAGCTGGCATGCTGAGCCAGCCAAACATGGAGCAAGATTGTTTCCACAAAATAGACAATTTTCAAGCAACTGTGAAGAAGCCCTGCAGTTTATGGGGACTGAACAACTTAAAGGGGTCTATTTATACATGAGTTTGCACAGTATTCATACTAAATTCACCCAGGATTCACATATTTTTGTACTTGAATCTAACTTAAAAATGTGTGAATCTTGGGTGACATTTGTGTGAATCTAAAAACATTTTTAATTGAAACTTATAGTGAATGTATAGCCAAAACACTTTTTTAAATGCATGTCATAATGCCCATGGCGTTGAGGGTGGGGGTGAGGATCTCAAAGGTATAACCTGAAATAAGTAACAAAAGTGTTAAAAAGATAGGGACCCTTAACAGGACCTTAACAGGACCCTTAACAGGACATACTGTAGCACATAAATCAAGTAAGATATAGCACAGGAGTGTACTATAATATAGAAGTAGTGAAGGTAGGATGGAGAAGAGGTAAAAGGAGTGAAGGGGGGAGATGAGGGAAGATAAATAAGGGGTCGAGACCATGCACTCAGCATATCCCACACACTCCTTCAACTCACTTCTGCTTTCATGTCCAGCAAGTCATGGTTCATCAAATGTCAACTTTTTCCCCAGTAGATTGGGTTTGGAAGGTTTGAAACGAGGGAGTATTAGTGAAGTAGATCCAGGAATACCAGTTATATTTGAATCCTTGGTATAAACCAGATGAATATTTTAGGGGGGTCATCTGCCTTCCAAAGAGATAGCATACAGGCTCAAGCAGCATTGAGGAGATTTTTAGTATGAGTGTTTTTGCATTTGCAGATAGGAAAATCCTTGGTGTGATTTGAAGAATCAACCTTTGGACTAATCATTTCATAAAAGTTCACACTCCCAGAATATACACATGTAGAATAATCCCTGCACAACGTTTGCAACATCAGTAGGACTCCTGGGACTGGTTATTAAATTTTAGTAGTGTGTGTGTGGGGAGGGGGGGGGTACTCTATAACAATAGGATAAAATTGTATATCTCTGTTACTGAAATTTGTTGGCTATGAATGATTTATGTACAATCATTATGAGATTATCTTTTTGGTCATATATAAAAGTGGTAGATAGGGTCTTCTCCAATTATGTTGTAAACGTACTAGTATAATTATCTGGAGGGGTTATCAACATCTTATTTATCAAAAATGGATATTTTGTACTGCCTCATAGGCATATGGCTTAGAATTATGCAAGAAATGCTGCAAAGCTCCTGTGCATGGGACAGAGCTATAGAGCATGTCAAGGATCAAGTGGAGGATCCGCCAGGGTTCTACTTTCTACTTTCTACTCCATTTATGACTAGAATTCTCAATTCCTAGTGGGAAGTCAGGTTCTCCTAGAATAGAGGAGAAGGCTGTGTAGATAGAATAGTAGAGGTAAGTGTTTTTCTGGCTAGGTAAATGATGTGCACATTTACACACCAATCAGAAATATAGTCTATTGTTCCTGTCTACATGGAGGAGGAACGACAGTTCATACGTGGCACCAATTATGTCTATGGACACCAAGACAATGTCCTGCCCTTACAATAAACTCCTGGGGGTAAACATATTACAGCAGGGCTTATTAAGGCTGAGCTGTCAGTAGAAACTTTAAAAAGAAAATTAAGTTGTATATTAAAATGTTATTAATTATGTACCCTCTTCCTGACCTTTGAGGACATACAGTATAAGATGTGAAGAATGTTTGAGTTCCATGGTGCTTACACACATTTTTGCTAGGAGTTTACAGTTCTTATCCTAGTTTTGAGATTCAGACTGTTAGTTCATAGCAAAGATGTAAAATTTAGGTATGGCCAAATTTTTTTATTTTTTTTTAACGGCAAGCCACCATCATTATACTGCGGTAGGTTGGCACGGCTGCACGAATTGCTATAGGTGTACATCGGCGCTTTAAGAGCAATAGCAGGTATGTGCAAGCATGTGTCACTGGAATCGATGTCCGCCGGCCACCCGCGGTTGCTCCACAGAGATCCAGAATGGGGATCTGTCATTGTAAACAAACCCCATTCTGACAGGGGAATAGAGAGAGATCGTCTGTTCCTAGCGATCAGGAACAGCGATCTCTCTCTACTCCCAGTAAGTCCACTCCCCCACAGTTAGAAACACGTCCCTAGGGAACACTTAACCCCTTGATCGTCGCCTCATTTATAAAGTATCAGTGGCTATTTTTAGCATTATATAAGAAAAAATTTGCGCTGAACCAAATGTATGAGCAAGCAGCCAGCAAAAGTTCGTTGATATCAAACCAGAAGTCACATAAAAAATATATATTGCGGCGCTAGAAATAGTCCAAAAGAAATCTGAAGAATGGGAGTAGTCAAATCACCAGATACAGTGTAGATATGAAAAGGGCACTCGTCACCACGTGATAATGTAGTCTGCTTACCAGAAGGTAATATGGTTTAAGCATGTATGGATATATCTCAGTAGCATTCAGCAGATCCAGCTCCCTGGAACCCCTCGTCACCATAAACAGCAGCCTCCGTATAACTTCCTTCACAAATCTACAACTCCCAGCAATCGCATCAGAGATGGAGCTTTCCAATGTATGGTCATCAAGTACTCGGAAAGAGAAATGAAGGACCCATAGTGAAGCCCGTAATAATAATAAAATAACTTTAATGTAGTAACTTACAATTAGAAGTCCAAATTAGCATGCATCAGAAAAAAGGACAAACGGCTGCAGCAATCAGCATGCTGGTGTCGACCTGCCTGACATGTTTCTTCCTAACAAATGTCTTCAGAGGCGTGGCTTTACTTATCACAGCACGCTATATATATGTAAAAATTAGAGGGTGGATCAGAGGGGAAATAATCCATCCAAACGCTATCAGCTGAGCAGAATGTGTATCTATCGTGCAGCTCGCGATGCGCATGCGCACTAGACACAGACACCGGCGTGTAACGTGAGGAGACGACATCACGTCGCTCCACACGTAGTTGAGAAGTAAACAGCGCACTGCGCATGTCTACTTCCGAAAACATGATTGGATGGACATGACTGGCAACAGCTGACGCGGCCTCGCATCGCCGGCGAAAAGTAAACAAAGCAAATAGAGGGATGGCCTTAACAACAGGTGACGCGGTGACGCATCATTGGCCAATTATCCATCCAATGGAAAAAAGGTATAGAAGTTTTAGATGAGCGCAGACGAGCAGCCCACTGAGGCCTACCTTGGTAAACGGCCCTAAGGGAGAATTAAAAAAAACGCTATGCATATTCAATAGGTCTGGTACTAAAACAAAATGACATGCAATTTAATACATATTCTAAGTAAAAGAAATACATATATTACAATGTATGATATATGCATATTCTAAATAAAAAATACATATATTACGATGTATTCATTAAAACACAAACATATAAAAAAAATATAAGAAATATGAATAAAAATCAATAAATCATTAAAAAACAATAAATCATTAAAAAGCGTACTCCCATTAATCAAAAAAGAGAGTTGAGGATATGTACAAAAGAAACCATAAATGAAAACAAAAAGGGTGGAATATGTTAAAGCTAGCTGTTATTAATAAAGCTATTAACATCCCACTCTACATTTAACCCATGGGGCGTATAACATTTCAGGGTATGTATCCATCGGGTTTCCAACCTCGAAATTTCTCTCTTGGTATAGCTACCTCTCCAATGAGGTATGAAACGATCAATGGCGGTAATACTAGTCCCTGCTGGGTTTTTATTGTGGCATTCCAGATAGTGACGTGAGACTGTGAGTTTAGGGAAAAACTTCTTTATGTTGGTTAGATGTTCCTTAACTCGCACATTCACGGCTCTCATAGTGCGGCCTACATATTGTAGACTGCACGGACAAGTCAACAAGTACACAACGTTTTTCGATGTACAGGTGATAAAGGTATCTATATCATAAATCTTTGTAGTAGAATTTGACTTGAACTGACAGATTTTTTTATTTTTATTGTTATTAATACGACACACTTTGCATTTACAACAAGGGAAAAAACCTTTAGAATTCTGAAAGAAGGAGACCCTATTAGGGGCATCAAGAACGTTAGGGGCAACCTGCAGTCTCAATGGAGGTACTCCCCTAGAGATAACCTGTGGATGTTCAGGTAAAGATGGGCCCAGAACTTTATCATTTTTTAACACGGCCCAATGTTTTTTGAGGATTTTCTTTATGTCATAATGTTGTCGTGAGTAGGTGGTCAAGAGAGAGAACTCATGAGTGTTATTACTTTTAATAGCTTTATCTTGTCCCTTCAGCATAATGGCCCTATCCATGAGGGCAACCTCTTCAATAGTTCTATCCAAGTCGGCACTTATGCCGCGTACACACGAGCGGACTTTACGGCAGACTTTGCCCGGCGGACGGAATTTGGTCAGACAATTCGATCGTGTGTGGGCTCCAGTGGACTTTGTTTTCTCAAAAGTTGGACGGACTTAGATTTGAAACATGTTTTAAATTAATCCGTCTAAATCGAGTCCGGTCGAAAAGTCCGCTCGTCTGTATGCTAGTTCGACGGACAAAAAGCCACGCTAGGGCAGCTATTGGCTACTGGCTATGAACTTCCTTGTTTTAGTCCGGTCGTACGTCATCACGTACGAATTCGACGGACTTTGGTGGATTGTGTGTAGGCAAGTCCGTTCATTCAGAAAGTCAGTAGAAAAGTCCGCCGAGCAAAGTCTGCCGTAAAGTCCGCTCGTGTGTACGCGGCATAAGATACCCTTTTTCCAAAAACTTGGTTTTAAGTTTTTTTTTTTTAAATCGATGATCACCACCATTACTAGTAAAAAAAAAAATAATAATAAAAATTTCATAAATATATCCCCTATTTTGTAGACGCTATTACTTTTGCGCAAACCAATCAATATACGCTTATTGTGATTTTTTTTTTACCAAAAATATGTATAAGAATATATATTGGCCTAATCTGATAAAAAAAAATTTAGGGGATATTTATTATAGCAAAAAGTAAAAAATATTGTTTTTTTTTCTAAATTGTCTGTCTTTTTTTGTTTATAGTGCAAAAAATAAAAACTGCAGAGGTGATCAAATACCATCAAAAGAAATCTCTATTTGGGGGATAAAAAAAGGACATACATTTTGAGTGTGTACAACGTCGCATGACATCGTATTTGTCAGTTAAAGTGACTCAGTGCCGTATCGCAAAAAATGGCCTGGTCATTAAGGGGGTAAATACTTCCAGGGCTGAAGTGGTTAATCTTTTGAGTAGAGAAGGATTAGAACCTCCTTCAAGTTTGTATTGCTTCTTTTATTCCTTGACAAGCAGAATCACTTTCTCTATTTGTCCTGGTGACAAACAGTAATGGGGAAAAAAAAACTTTTACAGCTGTCAGAACAAGAGGTTATAGTAAATCTTCCAATGAAGGCGCCTTTTCCAGCGACAATGTCCAAGAGGACAATTTCTGTCTATTTGTAAAGATTTTATCTTACATCTTATTGCATCTCTGATGTGGGAAGTGAAGGGCAATCACCTCAATAGGACAAAGACAGCAACATTAAACTGACAGGAGCTTTAACCCTTTAACTACTCAATTCAAAACAAAACAAAAAAAAAGTTTTGGCAATACATACTCTTTACCTAATACATACAATTAAAAAAATTACAGTAGCCACTGATCAGTGACCTTTGTGATTGGACACACTGGTTACAGTTACTTGATCTGGACCTAAGAGTTTGCCATACCACCAGTCATGGTTAGATTAAACAAGTATATTTTAAATCAAAACATAAGCACATAACTATAACTACATAGTTGCCAACTGTCCCGGACATTCCTGGGACTTGAACTCCATTTCCGAATTTGTGGTGTCCCGGGAAATGTCCCGAGAAATCCGGTTCTCGGTTTTCGAAGCCGCCGCCGCAGCTAGAGGTCCGCAGCCGCCGGAGACATTGTCTCCGCCGGCTGCCATTTTATTGAAGTTGAGGAAGACGGCTGGGGGGGCTAGACGGAGCTCCAGCGTCGCCGCCCACCCTCCCCCCCGCCCCGCTGCCAGTCTGATATGGAAAGGGGCGGGGGGTTCTAGCCATGCTTAGGACACCTCTGAGGTAGGGGGGGCACGCACTGCTGTGGGACTCCTGATGTGAGGGGGGCCCCACTGGGGACACACACGTGATGCAAGGGGGGCTCCACTGGGGACACCTGATGTGGGGGGGGGCTCCGCTGGGGACACCTAATGTGAGAGGGGGCTCTGCCGGGGACACCTGATGTGAGGGGGAGCTCCGCTGGGGACACCTGATGTGAGGGGGGCTCCACTGGGGACACCTAATGTGAGGGGGGGCTCCGCTGGGGACACCTAATGTGAGAGGGGGCTCTGCCGGGGACACCTGATCTGAGGGGGAGCTCTGCTGGGGACACCTGATGTGAGGGGGAGCTCCGCCGGGGACTCCTGATGTGAGGGGGGCTCCGCCGGGGACTCCTGGTGTGAGGGAGGGCTCCGCCGGGGACTCCTGGTGTGAGGGGGGCTCCGCCGGGGACTCCTGGTGTGAGGGGGGCTCCGCCGGGGACTCCTGGTGTGAGGGGGGCTCCTGGTGTGAGGGGGGGCTCCGCCGGGGACTCCTGGTGTGAGGAGGGCTCTGCGGGGGACTCCTGGTGTGAGGGGGGCTCCGCTGGGGACATCTGATGTAAGGGGGGGCTCCGCTGGGGGCACCTGATGCAAGGACGGACTCTGCTGGGACATCTGACGCAAGGACGGACGGCTGGTGGCAGGCAACGTGGCTAGTGACACGCTCAGGGATCCCACTGATTCTGCATTATGGAGAGTTGAATGATTTCATTTTATATTACAATGTAATAATAGAAATAATGCACTTCAATCATCCTGACACCATAACAACCATGGTGCCGGGATGATTGAAGTGCTAACGCCAGGTGTTTGGAGTATCTTTATCTGCTGATTGTTAAACTTTCTAGAATACACATATTTTTATTGTGTAGGATCTGGGTCTGCTGTCCCCTCATTTCCCTCTCCCCCTCTCCCCCTATAATCCCTCTCCCCCTCTCCCCCTCTCTCCCTCTCCATCCCTCATTCATCTCAGACTCTAACCACACCCTCTTGAGCCATGCCCATTTAAGCCACGCCCACTATGTTGCGTAAACCACGCCCATTTTTCGACGCAGCGCTCTTCGCGCCCCGCACTTGTATATTTTTCCTAAGCCACGCCTACAAACGAATGTCCTGCCCCCTAATTATTGTACAGCTCCGCCTACAGCCACAAAAGTGTCCCACATTTTTTTTTTACAATGTTTTCTAACTATGTAACTATATGTTTATAAAACCCCAAATTTGTCTTATTCCCTAGGAGAACTTGTGTGTGGATGATATAACAATAGACAGCACTGTTTTTATATTAGTGTAATTGCCTCAATTATTGCATTCCGGGAACAAATTCAAAGTTCTGAAAGGCATAAATCTTTTTGTGGCTTCTGTAGATCACTTTAGTTACAGCTGGTGCAATTTACTTGCAGATAATATATGGCTTATTCTAATTACCGGAGCTGTGCAGACATGTAAAGTGTTCTGAGAATATTTTTAAGAGATTTTACTCTCATACTTCTTTTGCTTACTGCCATCCTGTCTTCTACAGTTTATTTGCATGGTCTGTGTCTCATTTCAATTTTAAATCCTGACTTAGTCTTCTTGTAGATTTAAAGTGACAAACTCAAAATATCCTGTGTCTCTGTCATGTAGACATAATATTTGCTAAAAAGCCTTGGAATCTGCCAAGAACATGCTTATGCCCCTGAATTGCACATGGAAGTTTCAGACGGTATTGTCAGTAAGCCATATATATGATACCTTTAAAGAGGAAATAAACTCTGGAAGTTTTGATCAAAAAATGGCAGGCAGAGGGCAAAGGACTAGTCACCAGTACTACCTGTGATCTTTCTACAGCTAAACTATTTCCCATTGCTGACTTAGGCCCCTTTCACATGTGTGGACCGTTCAGTTTTTTTAGGCAGATCTGAACGGTCGCTCCATACAGCTCTATGGAGGGTCGGATGTTAGTAGTAGGGATGGGCCGAACACCCCCCTGTTCGGTTCGCACCAGAACATGCGAACAGGCAAAAAATTCGTTGGAACACGCGAACACTGTTAAAGTCTATGGGACACGAACATCAATAATCAAAAGTGCTAATTTTAAAGGCTTATATGCAAGTTATTGTCATAAAAAGTGTTCGGGGACCTGGGTCCTGCCCCAGGGGACATGGATCAATGCAAAAAAAAGTTTTAAAAACTGCTGTTTTTTCGGGAGCAGTAATTATAATAATGCTTAAAGTGAAACAATAAAAGTGTAATATTCCTTTAAATTTCGTACCTGGGGGGGTGTCTATAGTATGCCTGTAAAGGGGCGCATGTTTCCTGTGTTTAGAACAGTCTTACAGCAAAATGACATTTCAAAGGAAAAAAAGTAATTTAAAACTACTCGCAGCTATTAATGAATTGTCGGTCCGACAATACACATAAAAGTTCATTAATAAAAACGGCATGGGAATTCCCCACAGGGGAACCCCGAACCAAAATAAAAAAAAAAAAATGACGTGGGGGTCCCCCTAAATTCCATACCAGGCCCTTCAGGTCTGGTATGGATATTAAGGGGAACCCCGGCCAAAATTTTAAAAAAATATGGCGTGGGGTCCCCCCAGAAATCCATACCAGACCCTTATCCGAGCACGCAACCTGGCAGGATGCAGGAAAAGAGGGGGGACAAGAGAGCGCCCCCCCTGAACCGTACCAGGCCACATGCCCTCAACATTGGGAGGGTGCTTTGGGGTAGCCCCCCAAAACACCTTGTCCCCATGTTGATGGGGGCAAGGGCCTCATCCCCACAACCCTTGCCGGTGGTTGTGGGGGTCTGCGGGCGGGGGGCTTATCGGAATCTGGAAGCCCCCTTTAACAAGGGGACTACCCAGATCCCGGCCCTCCCCCCTGTGTGAAATGGTAAGGGGGTACAAAAGTAACCCTACCATTTCACAAAAAAAGTGTCAAAAATGTTAAAAATGACAAGAGACAGTTTTAGACAATTCCTTTATTTAAATGCTTCTTCTTTCTTCTATCTTCTATATTCTTTCTTCTATCTTCTATTTTCTATCTTCCTTCGGTTTCTTCCTCCATCTTCTTCTTCTTCTGGTTCTTCTGGTTCTTCCTCCGGTGTTCTCATCCAGCATCTTCCTCCGCGGCGTCTTCTTCCCTTCTTCTTCTCCGGCCGCTCCGCATCCACCATGATGGGAGGCTCCCACTGTGTGACGCTTCTCCTCTTCTGA
The DNA here is from genome assembly GCF_042186555.1 of Aquarana catesbeiana. Classification (NCBI taxonomy): domain Eukaryota; kingdom Metazoa; phylum Chordata; class Amphibia; order Anura; family Ranidae; genus Aquarana; species Aquarana catesbeiana. The sequence continues at coordinate 88,365,698 of NC_133336.1, forward strand.
CGGTTCTTAATACCAGGGGTGATGTGGGATCCTCCGCTCAAAGAGGGGCTTAAACCAGAGTGCTTGTGTACCATCACCTCCAGGAAGAGAAGAGCCCCAGGTGCTGGCTGAATGCTGATGCAAGTAGAAGAGAACAAGAAGACCTGGACAGCCACACACCAGAATGGATAAATCCATCTTTTTATTCAAAATATAGGATCATGGGGTATACAGAACATGACTGTGGGGTGGTACAAAAATACTGCCGCGTTTTGCACTTATACCAAGTGCTTACTCACGAGTAAGCACTTGGTGTAAGTGCGAAACGCATCAGATATTTTTGTACCACCCCACAGTCGTGTTCTGTGTACCCCATGATCCTGTATTTTGAATAAAAAGACGGATTTATCCATTCCGGTGTGCAGCTGTCCAGGTCTTCTTGTTCTTTTCTTCTTAAATACCAGAGGGCGGGGCCACCCAGTGACCCTGCCCCCTCTGACGCACGGGGACTTGACGGGAAGAGGAGAAGTGTCACACAGCAGGAGCCTCCCATCATGGTGGATGCGGAGCGGCCCGAGAAGAAGAAGGGAAGAAGACGCCGCAGCGGAAGATGCCGGACGAGAACACCGGAGGAAGAACCAGAAGAAGAAGAAGATGGAGGAAGAAACTGAAGGAAGATAGAAGATAGAAGAAAGACGATAGAAGATAGAAGGAAGAAGAAGCATTTAATTAAAGGAATTGTCAAAAACTGTCTCTTGTCAATTTAACATTTTTGACACTTCTTTTGTGAAATGGTAGGGGTACTTTTGTACCCCCTAACCATTTCACACAGGGGGGAGGACCGGGATCTAGGGGTCCCCTTGTTAAAGGGGGCTTCCAGATTCCGATAAGCCCCCCGTCCGCAGACCCCCACAACCACCGGGCAAGGGTTGTGGGGATGAGGCCCTTATCCCCATCAACATGCGGACAAGGTGTTTTGGGGGGCTACCCCAAAGCACCCTCCCAATGTTGAGGGCATGTGGCCTGGTACGGTTCAGGAGGGGGGGTGCGCTCTCTCATCCCCCCTCTTTTCCTGCAGCCTGCCAGGTTGCGTGCTCGGATAAGGGTCTGGTATGGATTTTTGGGGGGACCCCACGCCATTTTTTAAAAAATTTTGGCCGGGGTTCCCCTTAAAATCCATACCAGACCTGAAGGGTCTGGTATAGATTTTGAGGGGGACCCCACGCCATTTTTTTCTTTAAATTTTGGTCTAGGTTCCCCTTGATATCCATACCAGACCTGAAGGGCCTGGTATGGAATTGAGGAGGACCCCCACGTCATTTTTTTTTTTTTAATCTTGGTTCAGGGTTCCCTTGTGGGGAATTCCCATGCCGTTTTTATCAATTAACTTTTATGTGTATTATCGGACCGGCAATTCATTAATAGCCGTTTTAAATGACTTTTATCCCTTTGAAATCTCATTTTGCTGTCAGACTGTTCTAAACACAGGAAACATGCACCCCTTTACAGGCATACTATAGACACCCCCCAGGTATGAAATTTAAAGAAATATTACACTTTTATTGTTTCACTTTAAGCATTATTAAAATCACTACTTCCGAAAAAACTGCCATTTTTAAAACTTTTTTTGCATTGATCCATGTCCCCTGGGGCAGGACTCAGGTCCCCAAACACTTTTTATGACAATACCATGCATATAAGCCTTTAAAATTAGCACTTTTGATTTCTCCCATAGACTTTTAAAGGGTGTTCCGCGGCTTTCGAATTTGCCGCGAACACCACAAATTGTTTGCTGTTCGGCGAACTGGCGAACAGCCGATGTTCGAGTCGAACATGAGTTCAACTCGAACTCGAAGCTCATCCCTAGTCAGCGGTGACATTTCTGCGCACATGCGATCCGCCCCAATCCACTCCGAAAATCCAGATGGATGGATGTCCTATTTTCCATCTGTCTGGCGGATCGTAATGGATGAAAACGGACAGGCAGTCCATAATCATCCGATCCCCCCATAGGGGAGAGCGGTCTCTCTGACAGGTCCATCCCTGCACAGAGTGCAAAGACGTACTTGTCATCTGCCGGCTCAGCGGGGATCAATGGAACGATCCCCGCTGAGCAAGCGGAGTAGTAAAAACGGATAGCCCTGTGTGAAAGGGGCCTTACATTACCTTTTTCTGCACAGTGTGTGGAGGCAGCCATCTTGGAGGAGGCAGGGCTTTACCTCCTCCCGTCACAGCCTCCAGCAAGGAGATCAGTAACCAGCAGACAACAGTGCCTTACATCTCATACTGCAGATATATATACAGCTATGAGGCTGTAAGCATGAGTGCCTAGGTATACTAGAAATTCCAGAGAAATCAAGAGGTACATTTTTCGGGTTACTGCTTAGGCACAAGCACACTTTTTAAATTTTGCCTAAAACAGACAATATTAACTTTTGAGTTCAGTTCTACTTTAATGAAGGAAAATCATTGTTAGATATTTTTTTAAACAGATATGCAATCTGTCATATCAACTGCTTTGGGTCTACTGAGATGGAGGACACAGGAGCCCTCCATCTTTGAATTGGTACAATGATTATACTGAAATCATATTTGGAATAATATGCTTTGCTGCAGTTATCCCTGCTACAAATTATGTTACATTTTAGATTCTTTGTTATATCCCCAACCTTGTCTCTTCTACAACAGAAACACTTTTGCTACTATATATCCTGTTTATACTATATGAATAAGTAAATTAAAGGCATACAGTAGTCTACCTTTTGCAAAAAAAAGCATTGCAACCGTGATCAGTAGAAAGCAGGTACAGGGGGGCGTGGTCTGGACATGGCCGAGTGAAGTCACGCTTGCACGGAGCTCCCGGCCTCTCCTAACCCATCTTGGCAATTTTAGCTCTATTTTTACAGAATGCTCTCCGCTAAGAAGCGCACATACAGACGGAATAAGAAGAAACCCAGCCCGGCTCCGATTACGCCTGCATTGGGGGACTTACAGAGACTTTTTGGCAGATCTTGCCCCGACTCTCCGGATCCTAAAATGGCGGACCCGGGTACCTCCTGCTCGCAGACTCCTGACCACATGGCGGCTCCGGCCTTCTTAGAGGAGCCCCGTAGCCCGAGGCTCTTCTCCAACACTCCCAGCCTAATTGAGACAATCCCTGATGGTTCTCCCTGCCAGCCATTTCTGGTGGGAGCGGACGCGGAGCTGAAGGCTATCTTACGAGCGCTGCCGACCAGGGCAGACATTGAGGCCCTCGTGGGGAAGGTAGAAGAAGCCCATAGGAAAGAGCTTAACGCGGTGAAGCGGGAGGTGCACTCGCTCAACACGCGCCTGTCCTCAGGAGAGACCTCGCTCGCGGCCCTGGAGAGGAGAGTGTCTTCTCTAGAGACAACTCAAGTAGACCAAAATGCCTCAGCAATTGAACTCCAGTTACGCATGGAAGAAATGGAGGATAGGAGCCGTAGGAACAATCTGCGGCTCCAAGGCCTCCCAGAAGCCACAGGCCAAGCAGATCTCCAGGCCACAGTAACGGATATCTTTCAGAGAGTGGCGGGAGACCATTTACCGGAGCGGGTCGAAATTGACCGAGTGCATAGAGCCCTGGGCCCCAGATCATCGGATCCGACTAGACCCAGGGATGTGATATGCCGCCTTCATCACTACACCCACAAGGAGGCTATTGCACGAGGAGCGTGGGAGACGGGAGAGATGGAATTCAATGGCGCGCAGGTGAAGATACTACCAGATATATCAAGATCAACCCTTATCCGCCGAGCCACCTTGAAACCCTTGTTGGACCTGGCACGGCGCTGCAATGCCACTTACAGATGGGGCTTTCCGCTGTCAGTCACTTTCGTCAAAGAACAGAGATCCTTCCTTCTACGCTCCCCGGACTCCCTTCCAGCCTTGTTTAATTTTCTAGGTACAGATCCAATCGACATACCCAACTGGCTGGACTATCTGCCTAGAGCGCCTGGCCGCCTCAATGTGATGCGGCAATGGGCTCCGAGACCGCAAAGAACACAGAGGAATGGTCGTCGCCTCCGATCTCCCTCCCGGGAGAGCCAGCGGGAAGTGTAAGTAGACTGGTTTGTCCCCCTCTCCTCCTCACAGAAGGAGTTGTTGGCCCACGACACCTAGACTGCTGTTGAACTACCCCTCTTGCCGTCTCACCACCCCCCTGGAGAGATCCCCACTGACCCCGGGTGTTCGTTCCACCCCCAACGAATCTTGACCTGCACGGGCTAAAACTGTGTCACCTCGACATGCAAGCTCCCTTAGATCGGATACAAACTCCCGATTCAACGTGGATGCCTATCCGAGTGTAGTTGAGTCGCTCCACCTCACTCGCAACCTATGCGGTAGCAGCCCCCGCTCATCACCCACGATAGGATCCCGGGAGATTTTCTTTTTAGACCCCCTCCAAGCTCTCTACAAGACACTCCGGTGACCATTTCACTATCCGGCCTGCAGCTGCCGGCCCCCGGCTTCTCTGGAGAGCCCAGCTGATTACAGAGCATACCAGAGACCAACCCAATATATCTTCATTAAAACTTTCCCCATAGATAGCTGACTCATTCTCTTGTCAGCAAGTCAGATATGAGGGAAACAGAGCTTTACACCCGCTGGACTTTTCTCTTATGTTGGTATATTAAGTATTGTGTTTTATGTTTTATGTTCTATGTTTTTATGGAGGTCTGAAATCTAGATGGGGAATGTAACGCTAACTCATGTCTCGCTATGTTATAAAATGTACGGCCACGTGTGAGCACATCATACCTACCAAGGGGGGAGGCTTGCCCGTGTGGGGAGGGGGGGGGGAGGGGAGACGGTTTGGGATGCGCTATGCTCGTGTCTCCTGGGGGGGGGGCGGGTTTACTCTACCAGCTGGTGACTTCAGCAAGAGACGGGTCTGTCTGGACCTACCACTGTATAGCTAGGTTGATGATCGCTTGGGGGAAACACCCCAACCTACATCGCTGAAGTAGAAATAGACCTTGAGGGCTCCACAATTACGATACGGGTCTTTAGATGTACACGTGGTGGATCACCAGTAGCCACCGGGTGGTGATCGCGGAGGAGGGGAGGGAACCCCTAAACGACTTCCCTAAGTAGATGGGTACTGGGATAGCTGCTTTGACCACTTTTCTTCTCTTTATTTTGTTATGATGGTTGTTAATTTCAGTTTTGCTTCTTGAGTGGACCAGGATGGGAGGGAGTCCCGGGACCTCTCCCGCGGGCAATGTCCACCCACACCCCACATAGGCCACTGCATATACCCTAGGTTCGGGGTACTATGCTCTATAGGTAGGCATTGTCTTACTGATTTAGATTTATAATTAGGTGTAGACAGCTGAAGTGTGAGTAGTCGCTGTTATAACACCTCTCTACGCTTCTTTCTTCTCTCTTTTCTTTCTACCCCCCTACTTCTCCCCCCCCCCACCCCTCCCTATCTGAGTGTGACCCTTGTTAATCCTTCCCTTTACCTTCCCCGAAGACATGGCAGTGGACACTTTTAAGGTAACCTGTCTTAATGCTAAAGGCCTCAACACCCCGGAAAAGAGACGCATATTACTACATGATCTTAAAAAAGCGCACACAGACATTGCGCTTATTCAGGAGACCCACTTCAAAACAAATAAATCCCCTGCACTCCAGAATAGGACCTTCCCATATGTCTATCACTCTACAAACTGCAATGCCAAATCCAGGGGGGTGTCGATCTTAGTCTCTAGTAGGCTGCCTTGGCGACTCCAGGAGATGTTAGCAGACCCCGAGGGTCGCTACCTATTCCTAAAGGGACATGTGGGAGAGGCTCAGTTTACGCTGGCCACCCTTTATGCCCCCAATGATCAGCAGGCAAGCTTTATTAGGAAAACAATCAAGAAACTGATGGAATACAAAGCAGGTCAGCTGATCCTGGGGGGAGATTTTAATGCACCCCTAGATCCCTCAGTGGACACGTCTTCTGGCACTTCCTCTTTGTCACAGTCTCACCGAAAATGTATTAAACAATCTATGCACGAGGCCCATCTAATTGATATTTGGAGACTCCAACATTCGGGAGAGAGGGATTACACCTTCTTCTCCTCCCCTCACAAAGTATACTCCAGAATAGATCTATTCCTGCTGCCACATGACCAACTACACCTGGTGGAAACATCCACAATTGGTCAGATTACATGGTCAGACCATGCGCCAATCCACCTCACATACACACTCACCGAGAGTCCATCTCCGAGGTCTCTCTTCTGGCGCTTAAATGAGAGCTTGCTGCAGATTCCGGAGGTGCTGGGAGATGTGTCCAAAGCCATAGATACATATTTTCAGGAAAACGATTCCCAGGACTGTGACCCCGGTATTTTGTGGGAAGTGCACAAGTGTGTGATACGGGGTATACTCATTAAACATGGGGCCACTATCAAAAAAGAGAGGAACGCACGGCTTACCAAGTTACTCTCTGACCTATCTGCATTGGAATTGCAACATAAACAGTTGCCCAATCGAGACCTTGAACTGAAATTGGGGACCTTGCGAGCACAAATTACAGACCTACTTCTCTATAAAGCAAAAGCTGCTCTGCAGTTTTGCCGCAAGAGGTCTTATGAGTCGGGGGAGAAATGTGGTAAGCTGTTGGCCAGATCGGTAAAGGAAATTAAGGCAGCCTCGTACATTCCGCAGATAACATTACCAAATGGTAGAAAGGCCACCTTGCCAAAGCAAATCGCACAGGGCTTTGAAACCTTTTATTCTGACCTATACAATCTCCCCTCTCCTCCCTCCAGTCTAGCGGATATTGAAAAATACATTTCGGAAGCCTGAGTGCCCTCACTACCTGAGGAAACCCAGTCCCTGTTAGAGGAACCAATCACATTACAAGAATTACAAACGGCAGTCAAATCCATGAAAATAGGTAAAGCACCAGGTCCGGACGGCTATACAGTCCAATACTACAAGACTTTCTTATCGGTATTAGGCCCACGACTCGTGACATTTTTCAACACACTAGGGACGAGTTCTAACTTCCCTAACGATACTCTTAAAGCTCATATTTCTCTAATTCACAAAGAGGGGAAAGATCCATGCTCATGTGGGAGCTATCGACCCATATCTCTTCTAAACATCGACCTTAAATTATTCTCTAAAATCATAGCAACTAGATTGGCGTCACATCTCAATTCCCTGATCCACCTAGATCAAGTGGGATTTATCCCTACCAGAGAGGCCAGGGATAATACCATTAAGGTCCTTAACCTTGTCCATGTAGCTAAGACTAGGAAAATCCCCAGCATTTTTGTTAGTACCGACGCAGAAAAGGCCTTCGACAGGGTGCACTGGAACTATATGTTCTCGGTGCTCCGTCAGGTCGGCTTAGGAGACAGAATGATGAAATGGATTGGTAGCATCTACTCGATTCCATCAGCACAAGTGAAGGCCAATGGTGTACTCTCACGCCCCTTCCCCATTAGGAATGGCACGAGACAAGGGTGCCCTTTGTCTCCATTGCTATTTGCCCTTTCCCTTGAGCCCTTCCTATGCAGAATTAGGTTGCACCCGGACATAACAGGACTTCAAGTAGGTAACACACACTACAAGATCTCAGCTTACGCTGATGATCTTTTGTTCTCCCTAACAAATCCTAAAATTTCCCTCCCCAATCTAATGCGAGAGTTCAAAACATATGGGGAAATCTCAAATTTAAAAATAAACTTCACTAAATCTGAAGCTATGGGTGTTTCAGTCCCCCCCAGCATACTAACTGACCTCCAGTCAAACTTTAAATTTAAATGGACCTCATCAGCACTAAAGTATCTGGGCACACTCATCCCTCCAGATGTAACAAGAACATTTGATCTAAACTTTCCTCCACTATTGGCAAAGACCCGGGCATTGTTAGATGGCATTCGGGCTTCCGCTCCTGGTTCGGGAGATGCAATTTGCTTAAAATGAGTATTTTACCGAAATTCATTTACCTTATTCAAGCCTTACCAATTCATATCCCGTCCTCTTTCTTTAAACAGACCCACGCACTCTTTACAAGATTCATATGGGCACACAAAAGACCTCGCTTACGCCACCTACAGCTAACCCTACCCAAACAACATGGGGGATTGGCAATGCCCCATGTTCACTTGTACTGCATGGCCTCGCACCTGGGTCGTATACTCGACTGGAGGAGAAATAGTACCTCCAAATTATGGATCAACCTCGAACAATCACAGTCGAGTGTGCCTCTTGGGGGGGCACTGTGGTGTGTAGGCGATCTCCCAAACACTCTGAAAACTCACCCTCTTATAGGAACCACCCTGAGGAACAGCCACCAAATTGCCTTCCACACAGCTCTCACATCAAAGACCTCACCCCTATTTCCAGTTTTGGGCAACCCAAAATTTGAACCAGGTATGGAAGCAAGGGAAATAACGTCTCTTGGAGAAACAGGGAGGGATTGCGCAATCAAATTCATTAGCGGTGGGAAATGGCCGACTCTAGCAGAACTCTCTAACCCAACGGGTATGTACCGTCTCTCTTTCTGGAAAGCACTGCAACTACACCACTTTCTCCGCTCACTCCCAGACCCGCATAACTTTACCCGAGACCTAACGCCATTTGAGGCACTATGTTCTGAGGACACCCCATTGGCCCATATTTTATCACAAACGTACTCCCTCCTAAATACACCAACGAAGCAACCGCATTTGACTTGTCTTACCAGTTGGGAAAAAGACCTACACTGTACCTTTTCACCCTCACAAAGGGCTCGGATCATTACCCTCTCCCTCAAATCCTCGCTATGCGCCAAGATACAAGAATCCAACTTTAAACTGCTCACTAGGTGGTACATGACACCATCTAGACTAAAAAAATGCTTCCCGGACTCCTCTGGGTTATGCTGGCGATGTGAAGAGGAGGAGGGAACTCTGATCCATGTCTTTTGGACATGCCCTAAGATACAGCCCTTCTGGGGTGAAGTTAGGAGAATTACACAAAAATTTACTGAGTACATAGTCCCAGAAGACCCCGCCTTTTTCCTTCTCCACCTCTCCTCGGTACCCATTAAGACATATAAAAAATCACTTGTGCGACATCTACTCAATGCAGCAAAGGGATGCATCCCCATTTTCTGGAAGCAGACCCTCCCTCCCCCTATAAAACTCTGGCTCCAAAGAGTGGAGGAAATTAAGCGGATGGAGGACTTGATTTTGACAGAACAACATAAGCAAGAGACGTTTAAACAGACATGGGACAATTGGAATATGTTCATATTCTCGGATGAAGGTCAACGACTCTTGAGTTGAATTGGTGGACCTCGTCTTCTTAGCCGGATTTTAAGAGTAGACCTATCTACCGTCATGTCTTTGTCCCCCCCTCCCTTTTCCTCCCCTTTCTCCCTTGTTCTCTCCCCTCCCCACTTCACCCCCCTTACACACCTCTCCTTTTTCACTCTTTCTACATCTTCTTGCTACCCTTCGGATACTTTAGTTTCTTTTTAGAGTAAAGTGGAAATTGGGGGCGGACCACCATAAATAGATGACTTTAAGCCCAATACGAGATGAGAATTTCCATAGAATGTACCTTAACGGTAGACAAGCCATCTGTTTATGTACTTTAAGTTTTGTAAACCTACTTGGCGTTCGAAATGCATACTTTTCTTCTATATACCACAATTGTAACATGGTTTTTCTCTGTATAATTGCTTGTATCGGTGGGATCTCCGCCCATGTTTGGAGGTTAATAAACTTTATATTTGAAAAAAAAAAAGAAAGCAGGTACAATGCTCTGGCTCCTGCAAAATATTCATCTGTTGTTCATATGTTACAGACCTTCAGTTATGAAGCTGGAGGAAGTATCAACACTGGACTGCAAGTGCCATGATCAGGGTTGCCAACCCCTGACACTACCCTGTGACATTTTTTACTGACAAAACATGGGAAATTTACTGGCAGACATTTCTTTTAGAAACAAACACAACTGATAGTTATTTTTTTCAATACTTTTTTTTAAGACTACACACGAGAAATACATAGACAGCATAACACATCCAGTGAAATACCGTGATCATACAACACATTACAGATAACTGATCATTGGGAATGAGCCAAAGACCCCCAGTTCGGCTTGCGGCAGAACATGTGAACAGACCAAAAATTGTGCAAACACGCGAACCCCGTTAAAGTCTATGGGACTCGAACGTGAAAATGAAAAGTGCTAATTTTAAAGGCTAATATGCAAGTTATTGTCATAAAAAGTGTTTGGGGACCCGGGTCTTGCACCAGGGGACATGTATCAATGCAAAAATAAGTTTTAAAAATGGCCCTTTTTTCGGGAGCAGTGATTTTAATACTGCTTAAAGTGAAACAATAAAAGTGTAATATTCCTTTAAATGTTGTGCCTGTGGGTGTCTTTAGTATGTCTGTAAAGTGGCGCATTTTTCCCGTGTTTAGAACAGTTCGTGCACAAAATGATATTTCTAAAGGAAAAAAGTCATTTAAAACTGCTTGCGGCTCTAATGTATTGTTGCCCCCCCCAGCCCATTACCAAGCCCTTTGGGTCTGGTATTGATATTAAGGTGAACCCCGCACCCAAATTAAAAAAAAATAGCATGGGCCCTATATACTCTGAACAGCAGCAGTATACAGGCGGTCCCCGGGTTACAAACAAGATAGGGACTGCAGGTTTGTTCTTAAGTTGAATCTGTTTGTAATTTGGAACAGGTACATTTTGTAAGTGTAGCTCCAGCCAAAAAATCTATTATTAAGCTTTTTGGACAACATAGGGAAGGGTTATCATCACCCCTGTAACATTTGTTTTGCTGTCTGTGCTCCTGTTCAGAAGATTTCACCTCACTTTCTGTCCCAATGACAATTGGATTTTGAAAATTTTGGGTTATTAGGATTGGTGATAAAGCATCAGTGGGGAGACACCTTTTTCCCATATTAACTCTTACAGGAGATAATTTCCCTTCCTATGGGTAGATTTCCTCTCACTTCCTGTTGTCTCTCTCCATTTTTAAGTAGGAGATGTTTGTAAGTCAGATGTTTGAAAATAGGGGACCGCCTGTATATACTATACGGCCTGCCCTATACACTCTGCGGAAAATTGGGCCTTAGGTGTTGGTGGTACCAGAACACTGTAAGCCCACACAGTTACTCTTGGTGGGCGCAGGAACAGGCCCTGCTGTGAAATATTATTTTAAGAATTGTAATTACATGCTTCTGTTAAACAGGGGCAGAAAAATTGGGCCTTAGGCGATGGTGGTGGCACAATACTGTAAAGGCTCACAGATACTTTTGTTGAGTACAGGAACAGGCCCTGCTGTGAAATCTTAGATCAAAAATTGTAATTACGTGTCCCTGTTAAACAGGGGCAGAAAAATTGAGCCTTAGGCGGTGGTGGTGGTGGCACAACACTGTAAAGTCTCACAGATACTTTTGTTGAGCACAGGAACAGGCCCTGCTGTGAAATCTTAGATCAAAAATTGTAATTACGTTTCCCTGTTAAACAGGGGCAGAAAAATTGGGCCTTAGGCAGTGGTGGTGGTGCCACAACACTGCAACCCCTCACACATACTCTTGTTGAGCTGTCATGGTTATGCAATAGAGTTTTCTCTGTCAGCTTACCTGTCTCCTTTATAACCTCTCCTCTAAGCATGGCCCCACCCCAGGCCCTATCAGGGAACCCTATATTAACCTGTGTACTGCAAGCCAGCAGTGCTGATCAACCATTGTGTGTTAGCCTCCGTGTGTACTTGCTGTGTTTCCTACGTTTGATTCCTGTTACCGACTTTGGCATGTTCTCGACTATCCCTGTCTGCTTGTTACCCTGACCTTTGGCGTGTTATGTTTATCCTTGTCTGCTAGTCGCCCTGACCTTTGGCTTACCCCTTACTTCCCTGTCGTTCCAGCCTGCTGCCTCCTTCCTCTTCTCCTGTAAGTCTACTGTGAGCGTGAGCTGTGAGACACTGGGGGCCGCGACCTGGAGCCAGACTGCAGCGCAGTCCATCCTCACCACTAGAGGCTCTGGTGAACACCCGCTGGCTCTTAGACTCCGCGCCCTGGGGAATCTATGCTCTAGCTCCCACTGGGATCCATGTTAGTTATCCTGTAGACCTGCTTCCTGAACCTTCCAGGGTTCAATCCGCAGCAGTCAGTCCTAGGGTCCACTACCTTAGCGGTGCACTTCCGACTCCTACAGAGTGCATCTGTCACCTGGTCTCAGGTGACCAGACATGAGCATAGGAATGAGCCCTGCTGTTAAATATTTGATCAAAAATTGTAATTACATGCTCCTGTTAAATAGGGGCAGAAAAATTGGGCCTTAGGCAGTGGTGGTGGTGCCACAACACTGCAACCCCTCACCAATACTCTTGTTGAGTGCAGGAATGAGCCCTGCTGTTAAATATTTGATCAACAATTGTAATTACGTGCCCCTGTTAAACAGGGGCAGAAAATTTGGGCCCTAGGTAGTGGTGGTGGTGCCCTGAACCGAAAATATTCTTAGAAGCTATCATCATGAAAATTGAGGAGGAATAGGATAGTCACTCAGCATAATAGGATAGTCACTCAGCATATGCAGTCTTCAAGGGATCCCACATCCATAGAAAAATCATTCGGTTACATCAGCATCAGGTGCTTGGTAGCTGGTGATCCAAGACTGATTCATTTTTATGAATGTGAGCCGATGCATATTGAGCAAGCTCTGGCCAGTGGTCCATCCTCAAGACCCAGTAACCCAGTGGATATTCTGGTGGAAAGGTCTCCAAGTCTGATATTGCCCCTAGATATTATTGCACCATGTAATTCAGAAGCTGGAGATGGTTGCTGGAACCGATCAGACCTGGGCGCTGAGGACTGAAGAATTGCCTGAAGGCATTGGTCAGCTGGCCACCTTTTCCACCACTCTTTCTGTGACTGAACGAAGGCACAGCAACACGTTGTCCAACACCAGGAAATTGTAACCTCCCAGGCTCTGGAAACGCATTGCACAAACCTTTCTGCAAGGTCTCCCGAAGATGTTTCATCCTCTGCTCCCTCTACGAAGCCTGGATAAGTTCTGCAACCTTACCCTTGTAACGTGGATCAAAAGGGGTTGTCAGCCAGTAATGATCCCTCTCCTTGATACCACGAATTCTAGGGTCCTTTCGCAGGCTTTGCAGGATCAGGGAGGTCATGCAGCATAGGTTTGCAGAGGCATTCGATCCGGAGTCCTCTGGATCACTAAGGATCACATGATCCTCAACCACCTCCTCCCAGCCACGAACAACTCCATGGGTTTCTGGGGACTGCAAACGATCCCTTGAAGACTGCTGCTGATGCTGAGTGTTATCCACCACCTCCATGCTGACACAATCCTCCTCCTCTTCTTCCTGTGTGATCGGTGGGCCTGCAGGAATACTAGTATTTGGATAAAGGGGGCCTTGAGAGGTAAGGAAGTCCTCCGCCTGTTCTGCCTCAAGTGCCCTGTCCATTATTCTATGAAGCGTGAGCTCCAAAAGGAAGACAAGAGGGACAGTATCACTGATGCACACACTGTCACTGCTCACCATCCTCGTGGCCTCCTCAAATGGTGACAGGACAATGCATGCATCCTTGATCAGTAGCCACTGGCGTGGCAAAAAAAAGCCAAGCTCCTCTGACCCTGTCCTGGTGCTATATTCACACAGGTACTCATTGATGGCCCTCTGCTGCATGTGCAGCCGCTGCAGCACTGCCAATGTTGAGTTCCACCTGGTGGGCATGTCACAAATGAGTCGGTTCTTGGGCAGGTTGCATTCTCTTTGAATGTCAGCCAGCTGAGCACTGGCATTATATGACAGGTGGAAATGACCACAGACTTTCCTGGCCTGGCTCAGGAGATCCTGTAAGCCCAGGTACCTGCTCAAGAACCGCTGCACCACCAAATTCAGGATGTGAACCAAACAGGGAACATGGGTCAAGTGTCCCTGTCGGAGGGCGGAGAGGAGGTTGGTGCCATTGTCGCATACAACCATTCCTGGCTGAAGCCTGTGATGCAATAGGGTGGCTGCCTTAAGCTGCCCCCTGGAGGGCATTTTACCTCGTTGGAGATGTGCCTCCTCCTCCTCTTCTCTTCTATCAGGCAGTCAGTGACCTCATCACCCCCTCCCTCCTCATCACTGGAGCAAACTTGGCAGTATGCTGCAGCTGGGAGAACATGACTGCCCTTTCTTGACCTTCTTGGGCACCCCCTCTCTCTAGGCTAACGTTACTCCCTTCCTCAACCTGGGTACCATCATCAGAGCCTTCAAATCGCTGCGCATCCTCCTGCAGCATGTACCTGTGGACGAATAGTTCGGGGGACTCCTCCGTGCATGATGGTGGGGCTAGGGAAGGAGTGACTGTTGACATTGAGCAGATGGAATAGGCCGCTTTGGCAGCTGCATTAGCAGGCAAACTACTCTGAGCCTGGGTGACAGAGGATGAGGAGGATGAGGACGGCTTTGTTATCCATTCCACCAACTCTTCCGCATGTTGTGGCTCAATAACACGGCTAGCTGCAGGAAAAAAGGACAAGTGTGCCCCACGTGCTGAGGATGCACCTTGTCCACGACCAGCACTGTCGACATAGAGCCTGCTTGCCCTCTTTTAACGGCCTGTGAGCGTCTGCCTCTTCTTGGTGGCCTTCCGGACATGCTGTAAATTTTGTTCAGCAAAAAAACACTACACTGTACTGTGTACTGTGTACACCACCAGGAAAGTAGTAGCAATTGCACTAGAGGTGCATGGTAATGTGTACACCAACAGAAGTTTAATAACAACTATGGTTGCACTGTATGTATTGTGTACACCACCAGGAAAGTAGAAACAACAGCACTAGGGGTGCACGGTACTGTGTACACCAACAGAAGTGTAATAACAACTATGGGTGCACTGTATGTATTGTGTACACAACCAGGAAAGTAGTAGCAATTTCACTAGGGGTGCACGGTACAGTGTACACCAACAGAAGTTTAATAACAACTATGGGTGCACTGTATGTATTGTGTACACCACCAGGAAAGTAGTAGCAAATGCACTATGGGTGCACAGTACTGTGTACACCAACAGGAGTGTAATAACAACTATGGGTGCACTGTATGTATTGTGTACACCATCAGGAAAGTAGTAGCAACTTCACTAGGGGTGCACAGTACAGTGGACACCAACAGAAGTTTAATAACAACTATGGGTGCACTGTATGTATTGTGTACACCACCAAGAAAGTAGTAGCAACTGCACAGGGGTGCACGGTACTGTGTACACCAACAGAAGTGTAATAACAACTATGGGTACACTGTGTGTATTGTGTACACCGCCAGGAAAGTAGTGGCAACTGCACTAGGGGTGCACGGTACTGTGTACACCAACAGAAGTATAATAACAACTATGGGTACACTGTATGTATTGTGTAAGCCACCAGGAAAGTAGTAGCAACTTCACTAGGGGTACATGGTACTGTGTACACCAACAGAAGTATAATAACAATTATGGGTGCACTGTACGTATTGTGTACACCACCAGGAAAGTAGTAGCAACTGCTCTAGGGGTGCACAATACTGTGTACACCAACAGAAGCTTAATAACAGCTATGGGTGCACTGTATGGAGTGGCCTGCAGTCAGATATAGCTAAACTGGATACAGTGTATATATATATATATATATATATATATATATATATATATATATATATATATATATATATATATATATATATATGAGAGTTGTATATATATATATATATATATATATATATATGTATATATATATATATATATATGTTTATATTAAATACTCTGCAGCTAACTGAATCACCTGCCTGCCTGAAGTATATTAGAAACAGTACACCAGGAACGGACTGCAGTCAGATCTAGCTAAACTGGATAAAGTGGATATACTGTATATATATATATATATATATATATATATATATATATATATATATATATACACGAGACTGTATATATACATATTAAATACACTGCAGCTAACTGAATAATCTGCCTGCCTGCCTGCTCAATCTAAATGACACTCTCTCTCCGTCCACACCAACAACACACTACATGAAGCCGACGTGCAGGCGGCCTTAGATAGTGTGGGGCGTGGACTTAGTCCCTCTGAGCCATGATTGGCAAAAGGCACCCTGCCATTGGCCAATTATGGCTCTCTTAGCTGAGAGCGCTGTGATTGGCCAAAGCATGCAGGTTATGGTGCATGCTCTGGCCAATCATCATACAACAATGCACTGCGCTCCCGCAGTGCATTATGGGCCATTACACACCACTCGAATTTGGCGCAAACAGCCCATAATGTTCGGTTTTCAACGAACGGGCAAACGGCCAATTAAAGCTCATCCCTACTGATCATACCTGGTCCAAAAAGACCTTATGAAAAGACAGCCAAAGTAACCAGGCAGTAACGAGTGTGTATGATACACAGAGAGAAGTACCATATTATTTTTGTTGTTTTTTTACTATGCACATTTAATAGGGTGCATGTACACTGTTTTTGTAAATACCTTTTATTGGCACTTTATAGTTTATAGTTTTTTAGGAGATTTGCGCTACACAATTTTGGATATCCGTTTACATAATACGTTTTAAATCAATTATAGGTGTTGGCTAGCAATTCACTGAGCACCAATTTTTGATTAACTAAAGAGGATTGCACTGACTGATTATTCACACACAATAACGAGTCCCTGAATCCTGTGTGGACAATTAATATTTAAACAGTATAAACAATATGTAAATTTTAGTAATACCCATAGCAAATAATTTGCCTGGAATGTATGCCACTCTGGGATACAGTTGAAAAACAAGTTCTGCTACACGGAGAGAGCAGTGGAAATGGCCAGACAGCATCCAACAGTGGGAGTTTCTTAAAATATAATGAATAAACAGAACTGCCCCCCCGGTGGCCTGCCACCAAATGAACATAGCCGCAACTGGGATGAGTATGTATTGCCGCTACCTTGATGCGTAGCTTCCTGGTTTGGCAATTTTTTTACTTGGCATGTCAAGTTTGACAGGTGGCAGTGCCTGTCAAACTTTCCAAATGATGTCAAAAGGATTGCGCGCAGCCACAAGCCAAATGCTTGGCTTGCAGTTGAGATGCAATACTTCTATGCAAAACTCCCCTTTTGCTTAGAAAGGAAACATTCAGAAGGCAGAAGTATTACCTTGTGAAAGCATGCAAACTGCCTTTGAAGAGCATTCCACCGTGGATTGCTTTATAGAGGGATGGAAGGGACTGCTGCATGTGTGAAAGAGGCCTTGGGGTGAAAGCTTCAAATTATAAAAGAACGCACTGTGAATAGCCTAAATATCCCAATAGCCAATATAGACAGCAACTAATAGAGATCATACTCCCCAGTCCTCCCCAATAACACAAAATTAATATCAGAGCTAGCGTTTATATAAATTTGTTGCAATAAGTGTGATATAATCTGATTCTTGTGAAGTGATAACAATGAATCCATGTGAAATAAAATATAATATATGTGAAATTAAATATTAAACTGTGACATAAAAATCTAACAAAATAAAGTTCCAGCGCTATGTGTTCAAAGTGTTCACAACTTGGAGACTCACCAGAATATGTTGGCCACCTAATTATAAGTAGGTCAAGTGTACGTTTTCCCAAAAGGGTAAATATACCCAATATGATGTACACTTCTTCCTTGTGACCCCAAATGGATCCTATACTAGTTTTCCACTCCATGCTGCTTCTCTTTGCTTCTTTGGCTCAGAGTTTTATGTTAAAAAGTGAAAAAAATCTCCATAATGCAGTATTTTTGACACCAGTACCCTAATCTTTGTTGGTATTATATTCACTTATGAACTAAAATAAAATTGCTTCCAAAATTATTTTATAGATCATTCAGATAAAAGGCTTACCAAATATACCGACTCGTTATTTTTGAGTCAAACAGGCATCCGCTATAGATCCTTTCCCAGGCCTGGGTTCTCTCCACCAATCCTTCCATATCCCCACTAGGACCTCCTTGCTCTAAGGCCTCATTCACATGGCTGTAAACATGTTACTGATGTTATTACACGTGTTTTCCAGGAGAAAAGTTTCTGCGTAATGATCAGTAAAATACTTGCGTAAAGATGCATATGCGTACTTAACTTGTTTTTATGATAATTTATTTTTTACCCTTTGTTTAGACTTAATGTACATGTGTACAAATGCATATACATACGTTTATATGTGTAAGCGCGTAAATCGCATTTTCTTAGATGCAGATTTTTGGATTCTGTGTTATGGATCTGAAAGCAGCTTATGTTTACACACATGTCTGAATGACTCCCTTGAAAGCAACGCAGCTGTGTTGAAATAAATAAAAAAACACAGTATATGTGTCTTTTACGGCCATGTAAAGCCTAATTCAGATCAGGTGAATCCCAAGATATACTCGCACCAGTATTAGAACAGAAAAACTCTCATGGTATAGATCAAATATCTGTAACAAACTTAAACACCATGTGAGCAAAAATAATTTGGATAGCTGCACTCCAAGAAAATACTTTTATTAAAGGGATAGCCCATGTAAGCAGAATGAAATGTACAGCAACTCACGCGTTTCACACCACTCTAACTGGTGCTTAATCATAGCCAAATAACACATGAACAACAGTGATATATATACAGATAAAAAAATGTTTGATTTGTTGAACATATTGATGCCCACACAATCATGTGATGGTTCAGGTCCACCCAATGGTAATGGAAACAGCTGAAACCCACGTTGTAACCCTTTGTTGGTAGTAAAATCAAATGAGACCAAAACTTGCAAGATGGGCTCTAAATTTTCATGAATAAAAATCCATTAGTGAAAAAACACCTCACATGTAAAATCCTAAAAACAAAAATAGAAAATAAAAATATGTAATGAACAAAGTATATTCATAAACAATCAAAAGTATTACTAATTTGGATTATACTATGTTGGGTAATAATTTATATGAAAGAAAACCATGCAATCAAAAATATAAAATTAATATCCCATATAACCAAAAAAGCAAACTATAGTTTTTCAAAATACAAAAAAAGAGAAAAAACTATAACTGGTAAAGCAGACAGCTTGTGACATTGCTGAAAAACTGTACTTAGTCTGGACATGCAAAAATGAAAATGTAAAAGTAAAAGATGAAAAATTCAAAATAATATAAGAATACCAAATCTACAATAAAATTCAACCAGCACGGTTACCAGCAAGTCACTTAAAGATAATATATTGTAAAGTGGAACCCCGTGTAAATACTGAAGTATCCCAATGCAAATATATATATAACAGCACCTCTCGGGTATTCCTCTAAAAAAGATGATGATAGTGGTAAAACCAGCTACACAGCCGAAACATTGATAAAAACATATTAAAAATTACCTTATAGGATTCCGCATGATTATATATGGATATTTACTCGTAAAAGTGGGAAACATCTCATTCATAATTTAAGCCTGCTGGCTTCCTTGTATTAAAGAAAAATATCCAATATACCTCTTTTTAGCAAAAAATCCTGAATTTGTCACCTTCTCTAGCTGGCAACACTACCCTTTCTACAGCTTGGATGACTTACATACGTCCTTCTGATGTTTATCATTCCAATGCCTTGCGACATTGGTATTATGATTTTTCTCTATGTTGTACAGATGGTCGTGTAGGCAATCCCGCAACCTGCTGGTCGTCCGACCAACGTGTTGAATTTTACATGATTTACAAGTGATAATATACACTAAATGTCTGGTGTTGCACTTAAAAAATGACAAGATTTTAGCTGATTTTTCGGTTACAGTGGCCTGCATGGTGTCCCCCTTTAGGATATAGGGACAACATGAATGTCCATTAGAACCGCACCAAAATGTGCCTTTAAACTGGAGCCAATGAGACTATGTTTTAGTGCTATTATAAAGACTAGGAGATAGTGTCCCACCCAAAGTGGGGGCTCTGTGAGATACAGTCATGACCCCTTTTGACAGAATTTGAGCATAAGCTAGTTCATTAGACAAAACTGGTAAATATTTTAGGACAATATTCCTAATTTTATTAAACTCCATACTAAATGGAGTAGAAAAAACTGGAACTTTAGTATGCGAGGAAAATGTGTTTTCCTGTAACAAATTCTCATGTGGGGTTTTATCTGCGATCCCCATGGCTCTATGTAGAACAGATTTAGAGTAGCCTCTATCCTCAAAACATCGAAACATATCTGAAGCCTTTCGTTGATAGTTAATCTCATTGCTACAGATACGCTTCAATCTCAAAAACTTAAACACCAAGTGAATCAAAATAACATTCCACCAATGAGTGTTGTATCTTAATGGAGAAAAAGATATCACCGCTCGAGGTAGGTCAGACAGGAAAGAACCTCTCCTCTAGATTCAAATTGTAGATTCCACAGGTGCTGGCAATGCATATAGCAATGAATGAATGAATGAATGATTTATAAAGCGCTGCAAATGAGAACTGAATCGCCTCAAGGCGCTGGATGCATTCTCTGATGTCAGCTTCTCAGAAAAGGAAGGTCTTTAGTTTTTTTCTGAAGGCCAGGTGGTTTTCTTCCATGCGGATGTTGGTAGGAAGAGTGTTCCATAGTCGAGGTCCTTGGACTGCGAATCTTCGTTCTCCCTTTGCTTTGTAGCGGTATTTGGGAATGGTAAGGAGGTTTTGGTTAGCTGATCGAAGACTGCGATTCGGTGTGTAGTGTTTTATTTTCTCACGGAGATATGGTGGGGCGTTTCCTTGTACGCATTTGTGGGTGAGGCAGAGGGTCTTGAATGTGATCCGTTTCTTCACGGTTAGCCAGTGTAGGCTCTTTAGAGAGGGGGAGATGGATTCCCAGGGTTTTTTTCCTGTTAACAGTCTTGCCGCCGTGTTTTGGATGAGTTGTAAGCTCGCAAGCTGATATTGGGGTAGTCCTACGTAGAGCGAATTTGCGTAGTCGAGTCGGGAATTGATGATTGTTCCCACAACTGCTGCTTTGTCCTCTTCTGGGATGAAGGGGATGAGTCTACGTAGTTGGCGGAGGAGATGGTGGGATCCGCTCACCACTGATCCTATTTGTGCATCCATTGTCATTCCTGAGTCAAAAATGACTCCGAGACTCTTGGCTTTGGTGCTTGGGGAGATGGTCTGTCCAAGGATGGTGGGAGGTGTCCATGTAGTCTTTATTTTGGGATTTTTGTTAGCTTGTAGGAGAAGAAGTTCTGTTTTTGATCCGTTGAGTTTGAGGGAGCTAGTGGTCATCCAGTCGTCTATTAAGGAGAGGCATTTCTGTAATTGCTGATGAAGGTCTTTTTGTCCGTTGATACGAAGGTAGAGTTGGGTGTCGTCAGCATATGAATGGAAGCAAAGATCGATTTTCCTGATGATATTGAGAAGTGGGCGGATGTATATGTTGAATAGTACTGGTGACAAGGGTGATCCTTGAGGGACTCCGCAGGAGACTGTCCGGGTTTCCGAGGTGAATGTTCCTAGTTTCACTGTCTGGGAGCGATTCTCTAGGAAGGATGTAAACCATTTTAGAGCAGAACCTGTAGCTCCTGCTACTTCAGCGAGGCGGACAAGTAAAGTATTGTGGTTCACTGTGTCGAATGCTGCGCTGAGGTCTAACAGTACCAGGAGACTCTGTTCTCCGTCATCTGCTGCTTCAAGAGCGTTGTCCCATATTTTGAGAAGTGCTGTTTCTGTGCCATGGCCTGGGTGGAAGCCTAATTGCAGAGGGTCCAGGAGGAGGTGTGTGTCCAGGTGGCGTTGTAGCTGTTGTACTACCGCTTTCTCCATAATCTTGGAGATGGCGTTGAGGCTAGTTATTGGTCTGCGGCAGTTAGGGTCCTTAGGGTCGAGATTGGCTTTCTTTAGCAGAGGTTTGACGATGCCTTGCTTGAGGGAGGTTGGCACAGTCCCTTCTTTGAATGATTGATTTATGATCTGTGTTAGGATAGGGGCCAAGATGTCGGAACATTCTTTAAGCAGTTTAGTGGGGATGATGTCGTTCGGTGATGTGCTGTCTCGAAGACTTCTGATGATGTTTTTGGTTGTGTCTATGGTGATTGGGGACAAAAAGAAATTCGGTGGTTGAGTGATGTTTGTGTCGCTATCCTCTTTTTGCCTTGGTTCAGTGAGGGTGATCGTTGTTTTCTGATGGATTGATTTCCGAATGTTGTTGATTTTGTCGATGAAGAAATCTGATAACTCATTGCAGAATTCTTGAGTATCGTTTCCTGGGGGCTCTAAGCAGGTCGGGTTCATAGACTGAGCCACTATTTTGAAAAGTTCCCGCGGACGGTTTAAGGCGGATGAGATGGTGTCTGAGAAATGTTCTTTTTTGGCTTTGAAGATTGCCTTGTGGTATTTCCCCGTGAGTGCTTTGTAGTTAGCATGGTTTTCCTTGGTAGGATTTCTTCTCCATGCTCTTTCAGCTCTTCTACGTTCTTGCTTGAGTAGGGTGAGAGTACCATTGAACCAGCTTGAGTTTTTTTTGCGGATGAGTGTTCTACGTTTTGGCGCCACGAAGTCTACTGTTTGTAGTAATACATTGTTTAGGGAGTTGAGCGTTTGTTCTGTTGAGAGGTTTGAGTTTAGCAAAAGAATTTTGTTCGATAATGTAGTTTTGAAGAGATCAGAGTGAAGTTTCTTCTGAGATCTATTCCAGTGTGTTGCTGTTACGTGTTTCTGTTTTTGGAGGATGGTGTTAGTGGTGATTTTAAATTTGATAGCATGGTGGTCCGTCCATGGTAGTGGAGTGTTGTCAAATAGGTTGATGTCCATATTCTGTTTGAAGATGAGATCTAGAGTGTGTCCTGAACCATGCGTGAGAGAGTTTATCAGTTGTTGAAGGCCAAGTTCTTCCATTTGGTTGACGCAGGCGGTTGCGGTGGGGTCTTGGGCAGAGTTTGCCCACAGGTTAAAATCCCCAAGTACCAGCAGGTTTTTGGTTTTCAAGGTGTGCATCGAGAAGAATTCAGTGAGCGGCGTGAGAAGATTGGTCTTTGGTCCTGGTGGTCTGTAGCATAGTAGTATGTGAATGGTGTCTTGAGGTGTTGTTTGGAGGTGCAGTGAGAGTGTTTCCATGAAAGGCACTGAGTTCTGTACGTTTGGTTTGGTGAACCCAAGATGAGATTTGAAGATCACTGCTAGGCCTCCTCCTTTTTTTCCGATTCTATGCTCGGTTAGGATACTGTAGTTCTCGGGCACCAGTTCAGTTAGGATGGTGTTGCAGTCAGGTGTTAGCCAGCTTTCTGTAATGAAGAGGCAATCTAAGTTGTTTTCGATGACGAAATCGTGGATTTCCAGCCTGTGCTTGACTGCAGATCTGGTGTTGATCAGGGCGCATGCTAGTTGTTGCGGTTGGATCGGTGTCTCCTTGCATTTCCTGGTTGATTGTGGGTTGGTTCTTAGTAATTGTTCTTTTTTTAGTCTTTTTTGAGTGGCGATCGGTAAAGTTGCGGCGGTGTTTCTTAGCCTGTGGATGGTGTCTGCTGTGTATTTAAAGTTGCACATGATGAGGAGGATGTTGTTGCTAGTAGGAAAGGTGTTCTGATGGTGGTACTGATGTGGTGATGATCCACTTGCGGGGAGATGGAGGGGTCTGATGGCTACCCGCTGCTTCTGGAGTGGTGTGGCGATGGACTGGTGTGGGTGCGGAGGTACTAGAGGAGGTACGGCTGCCTACCCCACTGTCGTTGATCCAGAGGAAGGCGAAAAACCCCTAGCTGCGAGGGCCAATAATGCAGCAATTCCTTCCTGACCCCCTGAGGGGCGATCGGACTGGCCCCTGGATCAACTGATGGAGTACCCCTGGTGGCTTACCTTTAGGATGGTCCGGCGGACGACGGGGGGGGGGGGGATCAGACACTACTTACTGGTAGGTGGTGCGGTGGCTGCGTCTAGGATGATTGAGTTGGAGTAGCCTCTGGTGAGATACTGGAGCCCTTGCGATGATGTTCAGTGATGGCGGGAGGGGTGATTCGGGTGTGGAGGGGTGCAGGCTCTGTTGGACAAAAAGGGGGGGGGGATGAGTGGCTGGCTGCAGGAAACTAAGCCGCAGCCGTGGTCTGTCCCACAGAATCTAGCAGCTAGCCTATGGTGATTAGACTGCGGCTGCGGTGGTGACCCGGGGGGGGTGCCAGGAGGAGGGATCAGGGATGGTGGGTCCAACCGGGGGGGGGGGGTACCCTGCTGGGAATGAGAATAATGAGAATAAGAAAAGGATTCTGGACAGCCGCACTCCAAAAATGTTCCTTTATTCATTCGTGAAGGATGTAATCACAAAACCATATCACAGTGGAATGGACAAAACAACTGATGCATTTCACACTATCAAACAGTGCTTAATCACTGTTTGATAGTGTGAAACGCGTCAGTTCTTCTGTCCATTCTGCTATGATATGGTTTTGTGATTACATCCTTCACGAATAAAGGCACATTTTTGGAGTGCGGCTGCCCAGAATCTTTTTCTTATTCTCATTGTTGTATCTTAATATCAGCCGCCTATAGTATTTAAGAAGGCTCACCAAAAATAGCCAATCCCCTTCAATAAGAAAGTAAGGCAAGCCATAGACAGAGCAAATTTATTTCTTGCAACCACAGGTTCCCCCACCACAGTCAGTGTTGACAGAAGAATCCCCCCCACGAAGCCATTGTGTTCTCCTGGCATGGAGTGCGGCTGCCCAGAATCTTTTTCTTATTCTCATTGTTGTATCTTAATATCAGCCGCCTATAGTATTTAAGAAGGCTCACCAAAAATAGCCAATCCCCTTCAATAAGAAAGTAAGGCAAGCCATAGACAGAGCAAATTTATTTCTTGCAACCACAGGTTCCCCCACCACAGTCAGTGTTGACAGGAGAATCCCCCCCACGAAGCCATTGTGTTCTCCCGGCATGGGGGGGGGGGGGGGGCTGGGTGCAGCAGAAGCTTATACTTCTGGAGTAAGGTGGAGAAGAAGCTGCAGGACCACCCTAGCAGAGTGGAGGCGCTTGTAGGAGAGCACTTTTTTCATGATATAAGAAATCCAACTTAATGTGTACGAATGTGTATTGATTTCAAAAGATGACCAGCTTTTAAAGGAAGGTCCATTACAACCGAGCAAAATAGAGGTATGTTAATTGCTAATAACTACAGGATTACAGTACATCCAGACAATATGCTGAAAGATTCGCCTTCTATCACAGCTTCTTCTATTTAAGTGTACATTAGAAAAAAGTCAGTTTTCTTCATTGTTTATTATAATCCAGTTTTCACAGTCCAAATTGGTTTAAGAATTTATTGTCCACACACGATTAAACAATGGAAAGATTTGTCACCATAACCTGTCTTTACAGGAAATCTCCCCTAAAGGGAAACAGACAACAATAAAAGCATGGATAGGGACATTAACCTTTTTCAGCTCTATCTCTATCCATAACAAAATAAAATGTTTTGGCTGGAGTTGGGCTTTAAGAGTTGGATTTTCCAAGCTGCCCAAATGCTATTCCTTTATGGAGATTCAGCTCACCGGTGGGGAGCACTTAGACAACTTTGCCTTGGAGCACAAAAATCTTGTTCCTCTACTGTATATAGCACTATTTCTAATATGCTTTTAAATATCTTTAAAAACATTTGTTTTTATTTTGCAAGACTGGCATTTGCTAGCTTGTAGGCATTAACAATTTACTAAGACTAACAATAAATAACTTATTAACAATGTCTTAATGTGCAGCGCATATTCTTCCTGCATGAACTAAATTAACTTTTTTTCCAATTCAGAGGCAATCCAGATTTCAGCCAATATTGCGAATGACAAACAACTATATATTATAAAACCATATAAACCATAAAAAGTGACCTCTCTCTAGCCACTTCCGGACCACCCACCGTTGTTTTACGTCAGTATTTTGAAGGAGGATTTCGTTATTATGGCAGAAGCTAGCTGCCATAACCCCGGTATCCTCCTTTTCAGTGCCCGGTCCAATTTAAGATAAAAGTGGTCTCTGCGGCGGATTCACCGTGAGATTACGTTTATCGGCGGCGGGAGAGGGCCCCCCCTCCCGCTGCGATCCGGTGCCCTCCGCCGCTTACCGGAGCCGTCGGCAGCGGCAGAGGCGATCGTGTCTGTCCCCTTGCTGGGTATGGAGACCAGTAAGGTGAAGATGGCCCTCACCTGTCTCCATATCACTGCAGGGGCCCATAGCTCTTAATTGCATTTTAATGTAAATATGAGATCTGAGGTCTTTTTGACCCCAGATCTCATATTTAAGGGGTCCTGCCATGCTTTTTTTTATTACAAGGGATGTTTACATTCCTTGTAATAGGAATAAAAGTCACACAATTTTTTTTTAAATGTAAAAGTGTAAAAATATAAAAAAAAGGTAAAACAAATATGAAAAAAAAAATGTTTTAAACGCGCTCCGTCCTGACGAGCTCGCATGCAGAAGCGAACGCATACGTGACTGGCGACCGCATATGAAAACGGTGTTCAAACCACACATGTGAGGTATCGCCGTGATCGGTAAAGTGAGAGTAATAATTCTCGCCCTAGACCTCCTCTGTGACTTAAAGTGGAGGGCCACCCTAAAATAAAAAATAGCATTAAAAATCGTAAAAAAAAAAAAAAAAAAAAAACATTTGAAAAAAAAAATTATTAACTTACCTGAAACCCTTGTTGCTAGGCAGTCTTCCTAATCTGCCTCTTCCTACTCCGCGGCGCTTCCTCCTCTTCGGTGAGCAGCCCCGTTGCCTTCTGGGAACTGTGTGTGTCTCAGGAAGCAACGGGGCCATTCATAAAGCGCCGCGCGACTCGCGCATGAGCAGAAGGAAACATGCAGTGAAGCCGCAAGGCTCCACTGCCTGTTTCCCTTCGTTAAGATGGAGGCGCCGGCGGCTGATCCGATGAACGGATCGGCCTCGGGGGGGCGACATCGTGGGCTCGCTGGACAGGTAAGTGTCCTTATTAAAAGTCAGCAGCTACAGTGTTTGTAGCTGCTGAGTTTTAAAAAAAAAAACATATAGCGGCCGGAACCCCGCTTTAAAACATGCAACCTGTAGAATTTTTTTAATTTGTCATCATTCCACGAGTGGGCGCAATTTCGAAGTGTGACATGTTGGGTATCAATTTACTCGGCGTAACATTCTCTTTCACAATATAAAAAAAAATTGGGCTAACTTTACTGTTGTCTTATTTTTTTATTAAAAAAAAGTATTTTTTCCAAAAAAGTATGCATGTGAGACCGTTGCGCAAATATGGTGTGACAGAAAGTATTGCAATGACCGCCATTTTATTCTCTAGGGTGTTAGAAAAAAAATGTATAATGTTTGGAGGTTCTAAGTAATTTTCTAGCAAAAAAAAACTGTTTTTAACTTGTAAACAAGAAATCTCAGAAAGAGGCTCGGTCCTTACGTGGTTAGACATGTCAGTTCATGTGGGATCAATAGACCAATTGCTTGCGGCAGTTGATTAAATATCATTTATTTATCATTTTATCATTAATCATCTCTTCAACTGTGGCAGATCAGCATTCCAGACTAGACAAAAAAAGTTCAGTTTGACAACACAAGTATTCATTTCAGTTAGTAAAATATTAACTACAGTATATACAAAGCATGCAAAAGTGGCCAACAAATCCTCACTCATTTGACAAAGCAAAGTAGGTAGTGAGTATAATAAAGGAGCGTTCATGGATGTCTTCTTCCTTCTTAAAGAAGGATGATGTATGGAGATCTCATAGAGTGGCTGTGGTGCAGACTGGATCACAGAGCACTGATAAAGGGAGACTGGTGAGCCCCAGAAATGCATTGGATACTCCTGTGAGTCTCATTTTGACAATTAAAAATATGCTAGACCTGTTAAACTGAGGCACTCCCATGTCTTAGCTTCTTTTTTTTACTCTATGAAAATGATTTTCAAGGCATGACTTTCACCTGTTTCCATGCTTGTGTTATAAACAAAGGAGGAGTGTGAGGCCTTGGGTAGAGATTTATTTTGGTGGAGATGTTTCCTAGTATGCGTTTGTGGGTTTAGCTGGCAGCTTCCCATTCTTACAGGTGGTCCTTGCAGAAACCTTTGAAGAAAAGAAAGGAAGGAAGCACTAACCCAGTAATAAGTGTCCAGAATGTTTTTTATTAGATGCAGAAGAAAACTTTCCTTTGTTGACTGCTATATCTAATAAAGACCAATTTCCTCTCTTAGTACACATCTTCTCCCCCCCCCCCCACACAAAAAAACCCTCCCAGCACAAATTCCCCTCCTAGCACAAATCTTCTTACCACCATCCCCTCCAAACACAAATCCCCCTAAGTCACCACTCTTAGCAACCACCCAAAGTTCCCCTCCTAGAACTATTTTTACCCCCTGCAGCCCCCCAAATTCCCCCTTCCAACAAAAATCTCCTCCCTCCAATCTCCTTGTGGTGCACCCCCACCTCACATGATACCACAGTGCCCAGGGCAGCGGCCCCTCCTGCTCACCTCTTGTCTCAGCCCTGGTTATTAGTATTACACCAGTTCACCAAAAATTGTTCAAGACTAGGGATGGGCCGAATGGACCCCTGTTCGGTTCGGTCCAGAACTTCCGAACACCGCGAACGTTCGGACTTGAACACCGAACCCCATTAAAGTCAATGGGACCCGAAAGTTAAATATCAAAAGTGCCCATTTTGAAGGCTTAAATGCAAGTAATTAGGCATACAATGGTTATAGGGGTCCGGTGTCCTGCCCTGGGGGACATGGATCAATAAAAAAAAAAGTTTGTGAAAAACGTCATTTTTAAATGAGCAGTGATTTTTTTATTTTTAAAGTGAAAGACTAAAAATGAAAAATTCCTTCCAATATAGTGCCAGGGGGTTCCTCTTAGTCTAACTGTAAAGTGGCAGATCTGTACCATGTCTAGAATATGCTGCAGCAATAATTGAATTTATAAAGCCAAAAAAAATGACATTTTTCCTGCAAGCTGCCTTTATTTTGCTCAGCAACAGCTGGGGAGCCAGTGTGTATGATGAGGCCACAATGTAGTGCACTGGGAACAAGATTAGAGAATTTTTGGATACATTCTGGTGTCACTTTGGATAGAAGTAACGGGTGTGTTAAAAATGGTCTTTGGGTGTTGGTGGCGCCTTCCCACCGTATACCTATAGCAGGGATATGCAATTAGCGGACCTCCAGCTGATGCAAAACTACAAGTCCCATCATGGCTCTGCCTCTGGGTGTCATGCTTGTGGCTGTCAGAGTCTTGCTATGCCTGATGGGACTTGTAGTTCTGCAACAGCTGGAGGTCCGCTAATTGCATATCCCTGACCTATAGAGATAATCTTGATGAAAGCAAGAATGTGGGTGGCAGGGACTGTATTTTTTTTTCCGCTGCAGAAGATGGGGCAGAGAAATTTGCCGGCTACAGTCTAAAGCTGGTGGTGTGTTACTGGTAGATGAGCTGCTAGGACCTTGGACACCCTGTGCTATACCATCATCCCTGTCAGTGGAGGCTGCTGAAAGGTAATGACTCGGTATCGCAGGGGCAGACTGAAGTGGGTAAGGAGGAGGAGGGACAGATTTGTGCCCCTTTTGTGTGGCTTTTAGGTACTCTTGCCAACGGGCTGAGTGGTTGGACGTTAAATGCCTTGTTAGGCATGTGGTACCCAAATGGTTAGTGTTTTTTTTGCCACGTTTGATGTGCCTATGACAGAGTTTGCAGATAGCAAACAGTGCGATCTGCTGCAGATGTGCTGAAAAAGGCCCAGACAGCTGAGCTGTGGGGAGTAGGCCGGGAGATAACAGCCACAGAATGTGATGGAATAGGGTGGCTGCTCTCTACTCTTTCTTGATGCCGACCTCCTTGGGGTTGTGCTGCCTCACCTTCAGTTTCCTCCTCTGCTCTATCTGGCACCCAAGTCGCATCAGTGACCTCATCATCATCATCTCCATCTCCTCCATTTTCATCATTACCACTGGAGAAAACTTGGCAATACGCTGCGGCTTGGGGAACATGAATGCCAATTTGTCTACCAGTGTTCCTCCCTTTCTCTAGGTTCATGTTCCTGTCATCCTCAACTTCAGAACCAGCATCTGAATCCAGTAATGGCTGGGCATCATCAAGGAGCAAGTGGCTGACGCTGTGGTCAAATAACTCATCTGACTCCTCAATGGCTGATGTTAGGGCTATGACAGGAATAGATGTGGACAAGGAGGCAGGTTTACCCACTCTGGCAACTGGGACTGCACACTTGTCTCTGCTTGTGTGACAGAGGATGAGGAGGATGAGGAAGGTTTAGTAAGCCCATCCACCACCTCCTCTGCATGCTGTGGCTGGATAGCATGGGCAAACTCACAAAACAGAGGAAATGATGCCCTGCCTGAGGACTGACCACCACATCCACCTTTGCCTGTGGACACATTTGTTGCTGGCCCCCTTACAGTGCCAAGGTAATGTCTGCCTCTCCTTGTTGTTCTCCCAAACATTATTGGGAGGGAGGGGGGGAGCGGTGCTTATAAGCAAATGTAAAGGAGAAGTTGAAATCTGTACGTAGATGCACTTTAATCAATGTAAAGAGGTGTTTGATGCCCTTTAATTTCAGGTACTCACACTACACAGACACACTCCACGGATACAATATAATATACTGCACTATAATGCGCCAAACGTACAGTGATGCGCAGAACTATATGGCGTTAAACTGGCAGTAACGCACGCAAAACTATATTGCGTTAAACTGGCAGTAACGCACGCAAAACGATATGGCGTTAAACTGGCAGGAACGCTCAAAACTATATGGCGTTAAACTTGTAGTAACGCACACAGACTTGTAGTAACGCATGCAAAACTATATGGCGTTAAACTAGCAGTAATGCACACAAAACTATGTAGCAATAACTCTCCACGGAGTGGTTTAAGCGGGCTTGTTACCTTCACTCTCCTTCCCTCTGTTTTACCGTCACCGGGTCTAGGGTTCCGTTGAGTTTACCTCTGGACGATACACGCACCGACACTTGAGTACGTTTTCAATGCTTTATTAAACAATTTACTAAGGAAGTAGCAGGAAAGAGGCAGAAGGGAAACTGCAGAAGAAACTCAAATATCTTCTTGTAAGGTTCTTGACAAATGTCCTGGTAGGATTTGGATATTACAATAGAATGCGCTCCCCTCATGGGACACACTCTTTGCTCGCCTGGATAGGCCTCTCTCACTTGCCTAGCAGCCAGTACATAGCACGAACAAAGTCTCTGCCACAGACTTGTTTGGGATAAACCAGTACGATCCTCTGCCACAGGATGTATTGGTTTTCTGCAATGAACGTCAGTCACAGTGCTTGAACCTTTAAGCCAACCCGGCAACACTATGCTGTATAGTTACTTTTAGGATACGTCTTCCAACCGAGTCACCAGGCCCCTCTCCAGACCAGCACGCTGCGTGATCCTTCCATGACGGGTCCTCCCCTGGGATCTCCTCGATTGTCCAGCTTCTTCACTCTGGATAGACAGCTCAGGACCATTCCTCGGCTGCTGTGGCAGGCCCCAAACAAGCTTCTGGGCCCACCCCTGCGCCACAGCGATGTGGGCCTCCGGAACGGAGGACCACAAGATTGCTCTCTAACGCATACCTGTCAGCCAGGAGGGCCAGCAGGTGGCTGTAAAATGAACCCCCACAACATGGCGTCTGTCCCATAAATACCCTCCCCCAGAATGCAACTCGGAGGACCACCTCCACGGAGTTGTCTCCGGGACAGACGAGCCTCTCCAACACTGCCCAGTGATAACAGCGACACCCACCGGTCAGCATGGAAACACACACAATGTCAGCCAAGCTGGAACAGAGGCAAACCTAACCTATTTAACGAACAAGTTACTAAATTTACCTAACATATGGTAGATCGCAAATCTACCAGCGCTACAACTATATGGCGTTAAACTGGCAGTAACGCACGCAATACAATATGGCGTTAAACTGGCAGTAATGCACGCAAAACTATATGGGTTTAAACTGGCAGTAACGCACGCAATACGATATGGCGTTAAACTGTCAGTAACGCAATCAAATAGACGGTGTTCAACCGTCACTACACTGAAGCTATCTGAACTGTCCCTACTCTAGCTATATACTAATGTCAAAATTACTGACACGGTCTCACTACACTACAGTGAAACTATCTGAGCTGTCCCTACTCTAGCTGCACACTATGAAAAGCTGAATGATGGTCCTCCTCACTACACTCACACTATCCCCAAACTGACAATAAACTAATATTCTACACTGACAATTGAAGCAAAATAGCACAGTATAGCACACTAACTAATAGCACTAACCAGAGCCCTGTTCTATCTCTCTCCACACCAAAATCACACTGAAAATGGCTGCCATTGAAAGAATACTTTTATACTGTGGGGCGGGAATGAGCCATGATTGGATAAAGTCATGATGACAGTGTCCAATTATGACTCTGACAGTGCTCTGTGCCCTGATTGGCTAACGCTTTCACTGCTTCAGCCAATCAGGGCTTGCAATGCACTGTTCAACGCCACAATGCATTGTGGTCGGTTCGGGGGGGGGCGAACAAACGGTCTAATGTCCCATTTGTTCGGTTGTTCTCCGAACGTCCAAACAACGTAAGTTCGGTCCGAACTTATGCTCGGGCCGAACCGTTCGCCCATCCCTATTCAAGGCTTCATCATCTTTGAGTCGGTCTCTGCCCAGACTCCCCACACAGTCGTTTAAGCAAACAAAAATGCCCACCTGGCTGTACAGGGTTCTGCCTTGAGACACCTCATCGAACTGAACCCAGGCTCTGAGCCTCTCTCACAGCTCTCTTACTTGCACCTCTGTGCCCCAGAATTTCACACTCTGAACCCTAGATAGAAGCCCACCTGAATCCTATGCTGAGACCTCCTGTCTCCCGGCTGGAGAGCCCTGTACAGTTGCTATGTTGCCTGAGGGTCACTGGTAAGACCTGGATGCTGGGTTGGGGACTTCTTCCCTCCCAAAACTCTTTGAAAGTGGAACTTTAGACAGAAAATAAAGTCCTGCTAGATCAGTTCAGGCTGCCCCCTTTTGCAGGTATATTAAAATATTAAAAATAAGTGTCTATACTGTTAAAAATACAGTAATACTGCTCTGTACATGCTCAGTTGCTCTCCATTTTTAGGAATTTTTAGGCACCGCTGAGCGGAATTAAACTCTTCTATCCTTATAGCCCAGGAAGCTACTTTTGTTTGATCTGCAACTGCCATGGTGCTCCACATGTGATCCATTATGACAGCAGCTATCTGATGATTTGACAGTTTGGTTGAGAACACAAGCAAATGTGACAGTTAGCAATCCCGGCATTACAGGAATGTAACTGTTTTTGAAACCGTTAAATCGATGGGTTTAGTTCCACTTTATGATTTTCTGCTGTTCAGGGGCTCTGGACTTCAGCAAAATGGCAGCCTCCAGCAAGAAGAAACAGGAGCAATGCTGGAGGCAATGTACAGAACACATTGATTTTGGTAGCATAATTATTAATGTGGAATGTTTGTTCCTTGCTATAGAACATTATTTTTTTTTCATAAAGTTGTAATGGGTAAGGTTCCACTTTAAGTCTTTGAGCTCCAGAATTACAACTTTCTCAGCTCAGAACTGAAGCTGGAGAACTGGAGCCCCTCAAACTGTATGCGTAAGAACCTTGTGTTGTCTTCCTTCCTACTAATACATTGGCAGGGCCTTGCACCATCACCTCTGCCAATGTTTTGGTCTGTCAGTTAATTGCAGGTTTATTCTAAGATAGGTTACACCTATAATAATGGAAAAGAATGTGAAAGGTCACCTAAAACTGCCATAACCTGTAAAGAAGTAGTGTATCAATACCTTTTTTATTTTTGTTGCCACAGAAACCATTCAGGTTCTACCTAAAGCTGGCCTTACACTGTAAGCTTTCTTTCATTCGATTCCTTGGGCTGAACCAGAGAAACCTATAGGTTCCCCATTTCTGCTAAACAATGAGAGTGGAGAAATCTCCCGTGTCCTCTATTGTATTTTGACAGCTGGCACTCACAGGTGTCAGAATACCCAAACAGTGGCTGCATCTGTTTGAATGCTGCTGCTGTTCAGCGGACAATTTTCCAGCCAGCTCCTTCGATTTTCAGGTGGAAGGATGTCAGGTGGAAGGGTGCTGACAGGGCCACCAACAGCTTGAATTTCACTTTGTGTTTGGCCAGCTTTAAAGTAGAGTATGAGATTATTTCAAGAAGGATCTCACTAGATGGTATAAAAAAATCATTATCACATTATCCTTTGTTTAAATGTCTAAAGCAAGAACTGCTCTTGATCCCTATAGCAACCACATTCTTTCATTAACCCATACTGAATAGCGGTCAGTCTACTGTCTGCTGCTACTACAATGCTTAATAGAATCACAAGATATAATCTCCAGATGCAGCTAAAGACTGCATTAAAATCAGTCAATGCTATTTTCAAGGGAGCCAGGATAAATGTCTATATGTATAATAATGTAGCAGTCCCGAGCCTCTTTAGGCCAAATGGTTACCTCCAGGGTTAGGGAGAGCTGACATCCTTCAGAGTAGAGTGGGTTACAAGGCATGGTGGGTATAATGAAAGATGATCTGGTGGGCGCCAGATAGTTTTTGAATGCAAAGAGATTTCTTTTCTCTTGAACAGAACTGTGGGAGCGAGGGTTAGGGCCAGGACCCCCTTAGGTAGATGCAAAGATAATTAGCAGACTCCGAGACTTCTATAGGTAGACAGCTATACAGGTGAAGGCTTCCAGCCGGACATCACTTCTGTATAGGTAGGATTGCTGTCTCCTATGGCAACAATCTTGTAGCTGTTACTAGCAGTGGTGATATTTAACTATTTGCAACACGAACAGTTCTCCTTACCCCACACTCACTCACTGTGGGTCTTCACTCAATGAGCTCCCAGCCTCTCTCTTACTAGACTACAGATCCACTAGCCACTGGATCCCCTGAGCTCTTCCACTTTAGCACTCAGTATCTTCCTCAAGTGTCACCCCGGCTTCCTTGCTGGGTCCCAGGCTTGGCACTCATCGATACTCCTCAAGCTTCACCCCCGCTGACACGTTAGGTCCCTGGCTTGGCACTCACTGATGCTCCACAGTGTCACCTTTGCTGTCCCGCTGGGTCCCTGACTTGGCACTTGCTGAAGTTTTTCCACTTCTTCACCGTCCCCGGCTGGCGAGAAGTCTGCTCTGGTACTGGCCACAGCTCACTCATTGTGGTCCCTGGTAGCAAGGTGGATGGTCCCTTATTGGCGACAGCTTCCCCTCTACCTCAACTGGTTCCCCGGCCAGCGGAATCGTTAATTCTGGTTGGACTACAAGCCTGTAGTCCCAACCCTACATTGCTCTCCTGCTTCTTGTTAGGCCCTCAGACAGCCTAGCAACCAGATGTCCTTATGGCCTAGCATCCCGGGGAAACATAACACAAGTCCATCCAGACAGCCGTCCAGGTGGCACAGAACCCCGAACACTTGACTCCACCCAAATAAATAGGTTCTCCCAGCAGGCCAAGGGAGCCAAGAAAATACACTTGTCTTATCCAATGTCACCAGCTACCCTGCCAGCTAGTGACAGAAAAGAGAAGTGCAGCAATTCCAGAATTAGGGGGAAATCAATTGATCTCCTAACAATTAGCCAAAGCAACTATAGCCTGGCAACTAAATTTACTAGCAGCCCTGCCTAAACATCAGGATGCTTCAATAATATGTGTGTCGCAGGGCTCCTTCATAGCCATGGTTATGCGTTCATGCAGGTTTTTGATACACCACTTGCTGACCGCCGCATGCCGATATATGTTGGCACAATGGCAGCGGTGGGCAAATGGGCGTACCTGTACATCCCCTTTAAGAGCCGGGGACAGCAGGCGCACGCGTGCGTGCCCCCCTGTACAGCGAGTCCACCGGTCTCCCAGCGATCATGTCACGGAGCCTCAGAACGGGGAAGTGCCTATGTAAACAAAGCATTTCCCTGTTCTGGCTTGTGTCATGACAGAGATCACTGCTCCCTGTCATCGGAAGTGGTGATCCCTGTCATGTGACTTGAAGCCCATCCCCCCCGCAGTTAGAATCTCTCTCTAGGACACACTTAACCCCTTCATCGCCCCCTAGCGGTTAACCCCTTCACTGCCAGTGTCATTTACACAGTAACTAGTGCATTTTATAGCACTGATCGCTGTATAAATGACAATGGTCCCAAAATAGTGTCAAAAGTGTCCAATGTGTCCGCTATAATGTCGCAGATCTCCGCCATTACTAATAAAAAAAAATTAAAAATGCCATAAAACTACTTATTTTGTAGACTCTATAACTTTTGCGCAAACCAAACACTATACGCTTACTGCGATTTTTTTTACCAAAAATATGTAGAAGAATACATATCGGCCTAAACTGAGGGAAAAAAAATGATTTTTTTATATATTTTTGGGGAAATTTATTATAGCAAAAAGTAAAAAATAATGCGTTTTTTTCAAAATTGTCGCTTTTTTTGTTTATAGCGCAAAAAATAAAAACTGCAGAGGTGATCAAATACCACCAAAAGAAAGCTCTATTTGTGGGGAAAAAAAAGGACATCAATTTTGTTTTGGTGCAACGTCGCACGACCGCGCAGTTGTCAGTTAAAGTGACACAGTGCCGAATCGCAAAAAGTGCTCTGCTCAGAAAGGGGGTGAAATCTTCCGGGGCTGAATCGGTTAACAAATGCTTAAAATAAATCTGCTACAGGTAAAAAAATGCAAGGACATAGGGGTGCTCACACATTCCTTCTAAAAGCCTGCATCCTGAATGCCAAGCCATTTCAGCAGAAAAAGTGCCAGCACTTCCTAATGGCCTATAGAAGCTTCTGCTGTCAAAACTAGGATCATCTGACACCTGTTTATCACCTCTGGTTAGAAACAAAACAGAGAGATGCAAAGTATTATTGTTACTTTGCATCTACTCTGTTTCATTCATCTGCAGATCAAAGGGATGAGTTTTGATTTGCATATGAGGTCAGTTAAAGCAGCATGACAACTAAAAAAAAAGTTTTAAATAAAATTTGTCCCTAACACATTATTAAACCTTAGTTTATCCTAATCTGTCTTAACCACTTGCCCTCTGGAAGATTTACCCCTCTTCATGACATGGCCATTTTTTGTGATACGGCACTATGTTATTTTAACTGACAATTGCACGGTCATGCAACACTGTACCTAAAAAAAATTTATGTCCCACAAAAAAGAGCTTTTGCTATAAACAAAGAACGATTGATAATTTAGAAAAAAAAAAAACTATGTTTTTTACTTTTGCCTACAAAACACATCCAATAAAAAAATATAAAAAATCAAATTTCTTCATCAAGTTAGCCAATATGTATTCTGCTACATATTTTTGGTAAAAAAAATTCCCAATAAGCATATAATGATTTGTTATGTGCAAAAGTTA
Source organism: Aquarana catesbeiana (assembly GCF_042186555.1). Lineage (NCBI taxonomy): Eukaryota > Metazoa > Chordata > Amphibia > Anura > Ranidae > Aquarana > Aquarana catesbeiana. Next base: position 88,403,069 of record NC_133336.1, read on the forward strand.
TAGTGTCCACAAGCTATGGGATATTGTTATTTATTTATTTTTTTTACTAGTAATGGCAGCGATCAGCAAATTATAGCGGGACTGGCTGCAATATTGTGGCGGACAAATCAGACACCCAACTGACACTTTTGACACTTTTTTAGGGACCAGTGACACTAATACAGTGATCAGTGCTAAAAATTTGCACTGTCACTGTACTAATGATACGGGCAGGGAAGGGGCGGTCAAAGGGTTAAATGTGTGCCTAGCTAATGTTTCAATGTAGTGGGGGAGGTGCTTTGACTGCTTTACAGAAACACAGCATCCATGCCTTCTGTATTGACAGAAAGGCAATCTGCCTTGTTTACATAAGCAGACGTATCTTTGGGACCACATATTCCGAATTGGCGCTCTGTTGCTGTTGAGTAGTCGCCCAGGAAGCGGGTTAGCAAGATTCCTTACAGAGTCTCTTAAAGGACATCCCTCGAAGTTCATCGCTACTTCTCCCTCTACTAAGCCTGTTTTGACCCCTGTATTTAACATTGTGCTGTCCAAGCCTGCCTTGCCCGAGCAATATTGTGTGTTTGGTTTCCTGTCTCCTGCTTGCCGTGTGCTCTACGTCTGTTTCTGTTACCGATCTTGGCTTGTTCTTTGACTATACCTGCCTGCTTGTTACCCCGACCTTTGGCGTGTTCTTTGTCTATGGTTGTCTGCTAGTTTCCCCGACCTATGGCTTATCTCTTGACTATATCTTGTTGTCCTGGGCTGCTGTTTCCTCTCTATCCTCCTGTAGCCTACAGTGAGCGTGAGCTGGGAGACCCTGGGGGCCGCGACCTGGAGCCAGTTGCAGCACAGCCCATCCTCACCACTAGAGGTTCTGGTGAACACCTGCTGGCTCTTAGACTCTGCGCCCTGGCTAATCTTATGCTCTAGCTCCCAGTGGGATCCGTGCTGGTGCTCCAGTGGACCTGCTTTCCTGAACCACCCAGTTCCATCCGCAGCAGTCGGCCATAGGGTCCACAACCTTAGCGGTGCACTCCTGACCCCAACGGTGTGCAACTGTCACCTGACCTCAGGTATCCTGACAAATACATATTTTATTCAATATCAAATTTAAAATGATTAATAATAAAAGTTATCACAATAACATGCAATTCATACAACAATGCAGCCACTTCTGCTCTACATGTTTTGCCTGAAAGAGCTTCCTCAGGAGACTTAAGAGTGCTTCGTAAACTTGATGCTATAGGTGAGAGAAACACATATTTATGAATATTTACGATATAATGTATTGTGTAAATGTCATTACAATTTTATTTTTTGTCATTTAGACTTGGTTTTACATGAATAATTGTACTAGGCATATTGAATTTTATTCAATATACCTTGTACAATTCATGTAAAATCAAGTTTAAATGACAAAAAATTAAATTGTAATGACATTTACACACTATAATCTAGGTAGTGCATGCGATCTTCTGGCCACCACATGTGGCAACAATCTCCTGGCTTTGCCAAAGCTTTTAGCTCAAGGAGGACCTCACCAGGGTCCCTGCTGACTGACCTGTTTCGAAGGTATGTCCTTTTTGTCTGATCTGTATAGTTGGATATGAAATGCACTTTTTATCTATCAAAAAGTTTTACAGTGCTAAACCTTTCATCCAATTTCTAAATTAATGCATTTGTAAATTTCAAAATCCAATATAAAGGAATAATAGTGGTAAAAAAATAGCACTGGTGGGTTTTACTAATCATTTTTTTTTTGGATAATTCTCCTTTAACTGCTTCCCGCCCACTGTATAGTGAAATGATGGACAGGTGGGAGCACACTCATTCTTCCTTTTCGCGCAGCGCATGCGCTGGGACACAGTGCATCACTGATCACGGTAAAGAGCATATGACGTGTCCAATCACAGCTGATCACAATGTAAACAGGAAATGCCAGTTATCGTGAGGAGAGGACAGCTGGTAAGTGGCATTCCTCAGCAAGGACATCTTCATGGACAATCAGGGCACTAATCATAAATGTCCTGATTATCAATGTGCTGCCTGTTAGTGCCCATCAGTGATGCCTGTCAGTGCCTCCTCATCAGTGCCAACTATGAGTGCCCATCAGTGCTGCCTATCAGTGTCCATAAGTGCTGCCTATAAGTGCCCATCAGTGCTGCATATTAGTGCCTTCTCATCAGTGTCCATCAGTGCAGCCTCATCAGTGTCCATCAGTGCTGCGTATTAGTGCCCATCAGTGCTGCATATTAGTGCCTTCTCATCAGTGTCCATCAGTGCAGCCTCATCAGTGTCCATCAGTGCTGCGTATTAGTGCCCATCAGTGCTGCATATTAGTACCTTCTCATCAGTGTCCATCAGTGCAGCCTCATCAGTGTCCATCAGTGCTGCATATTAGTGCCCATCAGTGTTGCATATTAGTACCTTCTCATCAGTGCCGCCTATTAGTGCCTTCTCATTCATGCCCCATCAGTGCAGCCTCATCAGTGCCCCATCAGTGCCGCCTCATCAGCACACATCAGTGAAGGAGAAAAATTACTTATTTATAAGATGTTATAACAGAAACTAGGAAAAACATTTTTTTCTAAATTTTTTTTTTTTTTGTATGTTTAGCAAATAATAAAAAATCCAGTGGTGATTAAATACCACCAAAAGAAAGCTCTTCTGTCTCAAAAAAATTTGAAAAATTAATTTGGGCACAGTGTTGCATGACCGCGCAATTGTCATTCAAAGTGCAACAGCGCTGAAAGCTTAAAATTGGCCTGGGCAGAAAGGAGGTGAAAGTGCCTGGTATTGAAGTGGTCTTAACCACACCTATAGGCAAAAGTATGTAGGCAGGGGGTGTGTCCTATGCCTACATACTTTTGCTTAATAGGTGCCCCTAGTTCCCAGCTCAGAAAGTTGGGAGGTCTTCCAATGGGGACACTTTGGGGACAGTTCTGGTGCCAACTCACTTTGGAAGGAATTCCTCTCATTTCCTGTTTTGGCAATGGTAGAGGAAGTGAAGGGAAATCTCCCCAATGGTGACACTAGTTCTGGCGACAACTAGAGATTCCCTTTCTTTGCATTTCATTTGACTTCCTATTTTTGCTAAGGGATAGGAAGTGGGGAAATATACCCAATGGGGACACAGATGCCAAATAAAATCAGTCAGGTGTTTTTGATAGCTAAAAAGTGCATTTTATATACATCTATATAGATCAGAGCAAAATAAGGGACAAATGAGGAGGAATGAGGGACAGAGGGACATTGCTCCAAATCAGGGACAGTCCCTTGAAATCAGGGACAGTTGGGAGCTATGGTTACAACCCTCCCTTACTCTGTCTAAAAAGGAGGGGGAAAGTTAGTCCTTAGTTGTAAGTGAAGCTGTGTTAGTGGGACTGTTTGAGTTGTCATAGATGTGTAATGATGAGAGTAGGACCTGTATTGTCGTCTCTCAGTACAGGAACCCAGGCTGTGCCCTCCCACACACACACACACACCAGTCCCAGGTTGTGAAGGAGGAAGTGAGTAGTAAGTAGTCTTCAGCCGGCTGGAGCTGTCACTTCTTGTGATCAGCCCCCTATAGCACGTTGTCTGCTATCCCCCCCCCCGCAAGTTCAAGTTTTGGATGATTCCCACAGAGGTAACCAGTGAGACCGGAATGAACTATGCCGGGGGTTCGGGGGAGCCCCCTATCTCTCCCAGCCCTCGGAAGCGGCTGAGTGTCGGAGAGTTGCGGCTGTACTTCGAGGCTCGCTGCTCCGCGGAGCGGGACGGACAGAGGGAGCCCAGGAGAAGGAGAAGGATGGGCAGCGGGAGCTGGCACCGGAGTAACGGGGAGGTCTCCGAGGAGCTGAGGAGAGGCTGCTGGCAGAGCCACGTTATCCCCCAACTGATGGTAACCAGCTCCGAGGAGCCGCCGCCTTCCAGCCCCGTACTGCTGGAGCTGCCTACCTGGGACGGGATGAGGACGGACGGATTGCTGAAGCTGGCTGAGCGGAGACTGTCCGTGTCCAGCACGTCCCTCTCCTCCACCGGATCCTCCTCTGCCCTGGAGGACTCCGAGGATGACCTACTCAGCGACTCCGAGAGCAAGAGCCAAGGCAACGTGGACCTGGAGCACAGCGAGGAGCAGAGCCTGGTCAGTGCGGGACCTCAGGGGAGGGGCAGAGTCTGGTCAGTGCGGGACCTCAGGGGAGGGGCAGAGCCTGGGCAGTAGGGGAACACGGGGGCGAGGAGCAGAGCCTGGTCAGTGCGAGACCCCAGGGGAGGGGCACAGGGGGCGAGGAGCAGAGCGGGACCCCGGGGGAAGGGGCAGAGCCTGGTCAGTGCGGGATCCCGGGGGAAGGGGCAGAGCCTGGTCAGTGCGGGACCTCAGGGGAGGGGCAGAGCCTGGTCAGTGCGGGACCTCAGGGGAGGGGCAGAGCCTGGTCAGTGCGGGACCTCAGGGGAGGGACAGAGCCTGGTCAGTAGGGGAACACAGGGGGCGAGGAGCAGAGCCTGGTCAGTGCGAGACCCCAGGGGAGGGGCACAGGGGGCGAGGAGCAGAGCGGGACCCCAGGGGATTGGCAGAGCCTGGCCAGTGCGGGACCCCGGGTGGAGGGGCAGAGCCTGGTCAGTGCGGGACCCCGGGGGGAGGGGCAGAGCCTGGTCAGTGCGGGGCCCCGGGGGAAGGGGCAGAGCCTGGTCAGTGCGGGCCCCCCGGGGGAAGGGGCAGAGCCTGGTCAGTGCGGAACCCCGGGGGGAGGGGCAGAGCCTGGTCAGTGCAGGACCCCGGGGGGAGGGGCAGGACCTGGGCAGTGCAGGACCCCGGGGGGAGGGGAAGAACCTGGACAGTGCAGGACCCCCAGGGGAGGGGCAGAGCCTGGTCAGTAGGGGAACCCAGGGGAGGGGCACAGGGGGCGAGGAGCTTGGTCAATGCGGGACCCCGGGGGAGGGGCAGAGCCTGGTCAGTGCGGGACCCCAGGGAGGAGGGGCAGAGCCTGGTCAGTGCAGGACCCCGGGGGGGAAGGGGCAGAGCCTGGTCAGTGCGGGACCCCGGAGGGGAAGGGGCAGAGCCTGGTTAGTGCGGGACCCTGGGGGGAGGGGCAGAGCCTGGTCAGTGCGGGACCCCTGGGGGGAAGGGGCAGGGCCTGATCAGTGCGGGACCCCTGGGGGAGGGGCAGAGCCTGATCAGTAGGAGACCACAGGGGAGGGGCAGAACCTGGACAGTGCAGGACCCCCAGGGGAGGGGCAGAGCCTGGTCAGTAGGGGAACTCAGGGGAGGGGCACAGGGGGCGAGGAGCCTGGTCAGTGCGGGACCCTGGGGGGGAGGGGCAGAGCCTGGTCAGTGCAGGACCCCGGGGGGGAGGGGCAGAGCCTGGTCAGTGCAGGACCCCGGGGGGGGGGCAGAGCTTGGTCAGTGCAGGACCCCGGGGGGGGGCAGAGCTTGGTCAGTACGGGACCCCAGGCTGAGGGGCAGAGCCTGGTCAGTACAGGACTTTAGGCAGAGGGGCAGAGCCTGGTCAGTGGGGGACCCCGGGCGGAGGGGCAGAGCCTGGTCAGTGTGGGACCCCGGGGGGAGGGGCACAGGGGGCGAGGAGTAGAGCCAGGTCAGTGCTAGACCCCAGGGGAGGGGCACAGGGGGCGAGGAGCAGAACGGGACCCCAGGGGAGGAGCAGAGCCTGGTCAGTGTGGGACCCCGGGGGGAAGGGGCAGAGCCTTGTCAGTGTGGGGCTGGGGGGCCCTGCAAACCACTCTACATGATGGCAGTGACATAGACCCACCTGGACTGTCACCTTCCACATCACAAACCTGCACCACCAGGGCAATCTTTAAGGCAGGGCAAAAGGGGCAGCTGCCCTGTGCCCCATCATTGTTGTGGGGCCAAAAGCAGCTGCCTCGTACTTGCCAACTATCCCAGTTTAAATTCCCTTGTCCTAGTTTTAGTCTTGTGCTGTGTCCCGATATCTCAGTGTGAAGTTCTGTTACTAATGCTGCCCAGCTCTGCCCTATTGCCATGTACAGATGACTCACCTGCAGACCCTGTGATGTAAATAACCTGCATTAATATGTAAATAGCGGTGGCATTAATATGTAAATAGTCAGACTGGAAGTAACCTCTAGCAACCAATCAGTGAGCAGTAATAATGTGCAGTAACCTCAAGCAACCAATCAGTAAGCAGTATTGATGTACAGTAATCTTTAGCAACCAATCAACAAGAAGAAATCGTGCTGCAACCTCTAGCAAATATTCAGTGAGCCATAACGTGTGCTGCAACCTATAGCAGCCAGTCAGTGAGCGGTAATGATACCTCTGGCAACCCATCGCAATCGCTGCCTGATCTGATTCAGTAAACTGATTTTGAGTCTAGCTGCTATTTCTTATATCTCTCAGAGCAGGTGGAGAGCGAAATGTTTGCCCAGGGTGCAATCAATATTAAAGACGGCCCTGTGCACACCCCAGTCATTGTGGATCTAGGGCCCCATTCACACCTAGAGTAGTAGGAAGGTGCACATAGGAGGGACCTTTCACTTCAATTTTTTTTACCGGGCGTTTATGGTGGGTTTTGCACTGAATTGTCCAAAACTAATGGCACCGCAAGCATGTCTTGTGTATTTCACACGTTCTGGGAACCTGCATAGAATTGTGAACTCCTAGAATGGGCAGGTGTGAATGGGGCCAGCCTGCCAAGATGTTAGTGCTGAAAAGTCCCAGGTGGTCTGTCACTGCTACCTTCTGACAGTTCAGACTGGAGCAGGCAAAATCTATGGCAACCAATCCGCTTCTAGATTTCATATTTAGGGGCCAGTTCACACCACAATTTCTGTGTTGTGGATGTGTTTCTGCATGCGTTCTAGTGAGTTTTTTCTTAATCTCAATTCAGGACATGTGCGTTCCAGTGTGTTTTGATGCATTTTGCCATGTTCTAGATGCGTACCATACAGAAAAAAATGTAGCATGTTCTTCTTTTGTTGGCTGCACTGCACTAGTGTGAACTAGTGCCATTGAAATCAATGGAAAACAGTGTGCATGCATTTTTGATGCAGAATAAAAATGCACTGGACTGCATCTGGTGTGAACCAGCCCTAAAGCTTAATTGAACTAGCTGAAGGTAGATTCTGATTGGTTGCAATACACAGATGGTCCAGTTGTAGTACATTTTCCCTGGCACTACCAGGTTCTGACAATACATGTCTGATATGATGGGCTGACTGGCTCCTGTCAATAAATAATGTATGTGTTATGATGGAATGGCTCTAGTTGGCCAGATGCTTATAATACATATTATTGATGATGTGATGGGCTGTGGTTAGCCAGCTTCTGACAATACATACTGTATGGGATATGATAAGACCGCTGTGGTTGGCCAACTCCTGATAATACATACTGTATGTAATATGATGGGCTGTGGTTGGCCAACTCCTGACAGTACATACTGTATGGGATAGGCTGGGCTGGGCTGTGGTTGGCATGCTCCTTACTATACATACTGTATGTGGTATGATGGGATGGCTGTGATTGGCCAGCTCTTGACAATACATACTGTATGTGATGTGATGGGACAGCTGTGATTGGCCAGCTCTTGACAATATGTACTGTATGGAATAGGATGGGAAAGCTGTGGTTGGCCACCCCCTGACAATATGTACTGTATGGGATAGGATGGGCTGGGCTGTGACAATAAGTACTGTATGGGATAGGATGGGTAAGCTGGTTGGCCAGCTCCTGACAATATGTACTGTATGTGATAGCTGTGGTTGGCCAGCCCCTGACAATATGTACTGTATGGGATAGGATGGGCTGGGCTGTGACAATATGTACTGTATGGGATAGGATGGGCTGGGCTGTGACAATATGTACTGTATATGATATGATGGGATAGCTGTGGTTGGACAGCTCCTGACAATATGTAATGTATGGGATAGGATGGGCTGGACTGTGATTGGCCAGATTCTGACACAACATACTGTATATGATATGATGGGACAGCTGTCGGGGTGCAGGCTAGGTTCATCCTTGCATGGTGTACATGGCACTAACACTATGTCACCCAGGCTGGCTGCTGCCGGATTCCCGTGGTTTCCTCCAAGAACTAAAATGATCCCTTATTTGGGAAACCTGGAGCTCTGTAGTGTTTGTAGAACATGAAGTGTCAGCCTGCCAAGATTTGGTCTTGTTAGTGCTGAATAGCTGGGAAGTTACAGGTTGTGTGTGAGTAGTGCCTGGGCACTGCCAGCTTCTGACAATACACACTGTGTGTGAGATGATGGGCTGGTCTTGGTGTGACAGATACCACGCTGAGTAGATGAGGCAGCCAGTGACACTGCACTAGTTCTGACACCCGGATCACAGCCTGCCCCGTCAGTCCCTCTCTCTGCTGAGCCGGGTTATCAGGGGGTGCTGTGTGGGGACAATGTATCACCTGGCTGCTGTCAGATGGGCAGGATCCCTCTAGCAGAAATCATCGCTAAGTCTGGAAAAATGCCTTATTTTGAGTTCTGGAAGGCTAACAAAGCCACCAGTTGTGTGTGAGTGCTGTCTGGGCAATGATGCTTATTGTATGTCTTATGTCACATTGGCTGTAGTTGGATAGGTGCCCTGAGTCCTTCAGGGAACACTGTCTGATGATGAACTCCGTAACCCTATAGGAGTTGTGGCACTGTGTCCCACCCTGCCATGCCAACCACTAGGTTTCTGAGTCACAGGTTCCCAGGCGGTGACGTATGGTGACAGTGACCTCGTGTCATCTGGACTGGCTTCTCTCAGGTGTCCTGAATTTAGAACTTCTTTAAATTTAGAAAATGTTGTCCATATTGGGGAAACAGCTCTCCAGTACTTGTGGAACTAAAAGTCACAGCCTGCCAAGACTTGGTGCTGAATAGCTGCAAAATCACAGGTTGCCTATGAGTGGTGCCTGGGCACTGCCAGTCTCTGTCATTACCGTGTATCAGGCTGGGCTGAGGTCCGTGATTTCACCTTTCCTGGTGTTCTGGCTGTTGCCTGCCAAGTGCCTCTAAGACACAGGTGTCAAACACAAGGCCCGCAGGCCGAATCCGGCCCTCCAGGCCATTTCATGTGGCCCTCACACCTCTCTCCCAGCTGCAGGAGACCTCCAGCCCTCCTCTGGTCCTCCTCCAGACCCCTACTTTCTACTTTCAAGCAATGCATCCAGCTTCTTCCCAGCAGAAGCATAAGGAAAGGGGGTGCACTGTGATGTGAGGGAGAGTAGGGGACTCAACGTCTGATGGTGGGGTGGCTCTTGACATCTAATGTAAGGCGCTGCACATCTAATCTTACAGATACAACCCGCCCTTTTGAGGACAATCATAATGCTGACGCGGCCCATGATGAAATTGAGTTTGACACCCCTGCTCTAAGATCTCTCTTCACATCAGACCTGTGACTTTCAGACTAGTAGGGTAGGCTGGATGTTGTAGTTCCACAGCAGCTGGGGGTTGTCTGTAGAAGTGACACCTGCGTTCTGCCACCTGTTGACATGTTGGCTGCTGCCTGACAAAATTCCACTCCTCCTAAGAGCATAGGCATGTACTGTACTGTATCTTGCAATGTCACCTTCTTCACATGTAATAATATCTATTAAACATGCTTTCATTTGGGAAATAAGATCAAACAGCATGTGACTCTCAGTTTGCAGTAAGTTTGCATCTGCAGCCAAAAACCACTGACACTTTTGGGTTGAATTACTATTATTATTTATTACAGGTACTTATATAGCACTGTCAATTTACGCAACGCTTTTACATGTATATTGTACATTCACATCAGTCCCTGCCCTCAAGGAGCTTACAATCTATGCAATCTATCATTCTAATCCCTAATTCAAATTCATGCACACACATACAGTACATGGGCCAAATTAGACAGGAGCCAATTAACCTACCAGCATGTCTTTGCTAAAACTGGAGAGTGCAAAATCTGGTGCAGCTCTGCATAGATTATTTTTTTCTTTAATTTGATACTAAACACACATAGTTTAATTTACATTCTCCCTTCTATTTCTGTATGTGGATGATGACACTGTAATTTATTTTATTTATTTTATTTTCTAATTATTTTATTTTGATATACAGCTGTCATATGACCCACATCTCTCCCAGCCATTCTGCAGGGAAACATAAGCAGGAGGAGCTTCTAGTCCTCTGCTGTTGGTCACATGTTCAAAAAACAAAACAAAAAAACAAAAAAAAACAGCCTTTGGCATCCAGAGTAAAAATAAATTATTAACATTGATTAACTGTTTTAAATCCTCATACAAATATATATTTTAAATAAAATATTTATTAATATGTGGAAATAACATTGTGTGGGCAGATTTCTGCCAGTCACAGGCTGCCTCACGTCCCTCCAGCCTGTGTCTTAGAATAAGAGGGAGGTGAAGCCTCCCTCAATCTACATGTAATATTCTACCCTTGTTAGTGAGCATGGAGGAGGTGGGTGGACTGGGCTGTCATTTACCACTGTGAATACACCCACATATATTACTCTACAGTCACATGGGCTGCTCAAATGTGATAGGGAGGAAGTGCTCAGCATAGAAAGACACTGAAAACTGAGCATGTGCAGAGTTGCCACCACAGCTGCCAAATTCTTAGCTGAATCAGGGACATTAACAGAAGGTGGACATAGAGAACAGCAGGATCATTCTTTTTTTTTTTTTTTTTTTTTTTGCAGAATACAGAAAACGAATCTCCTAGTGACTGAGTGAATATGAACAGCATGTAATACACCATTTGTTGATAGTTTTTTAGTATGTGGGTTTAGGGACACGTTAATTGAACAAGCTGAAGTTAGAAGCTGATTGGCTACCATGCCCCCCTGTGTATGACGTGCCACCTGGCTGCTAGCTGTTAGGGTCCTTTCACACTGGGGCGGGCGTCGGCGGTAAAGCGCCGCTATTGTAAGCGGCGCTTTACCGTCGGTATGCGGCCGCTAGCGGGAGAGAAATGGTTAAAAACCACCGCAAAGCGCCTCTGCAGAGGCGCTTTGCCGGCGGTATAGCCGTGCCGTCCCATTGATTTCAATGGGCAGGAGCGGTGAAGGAGCGGTATAAACTCCGCTCCTTCACCGCTCCGAAGATGCTGCTAGCAGGACTTTTTTTACCGTCCTGCCAGCGCATCGCAAGCCCTCGGGGCTTTCACACTGGAATGAAAGCAGTGGCACTTTCGGGTCGGTTTGCAGGCGCTATTATTAGCGCAATAGCGCCTGCAAACCACCCCAGTGTGAAAGGACCCTAAGTCACTCTAATTGGGACATGGACTTTGGGTCAGGTAATGTCTCTGCAGCCATTGTGGACTTCCTATCAGCAGGACATGCTGGGGCTTGTAGTTCTACAACAGCCAGAGAACCAACGTTTGCCCATAAAGAACAATTTTTTGTTAGGCAGTTTCATTTGTAGAAAATCAAAGATATATTGGTGCTTATTATATACACTAGTAGTATTTTTGGGTTGGCCATTTGAAAATCATACTGTTGAGCCAGCAGTCATTGTGTACTGTGCAGCAGACATACATTACACACAACTAACAAGCAGTGCCTGAGATGATGTAACTGCTACATTTGTATGTGTGTAACAGTGGCTGGTATACCGTGTAAATACGCCAACACCTAATGTGTGCACAGGAGTGCTGATTGTTATATTCTTATGACGTAGATCAACACCCCGAGGTCACTGGGTGACAGAACGGACAGGTGACGGCTCGTTGGCATAGTGGAAATTGCATATGGGTGATAGAAGGTTCTAGTTTTCAGATAACTGCTATCTATACTGTTCCAAACTAGACAGGCCGCTGTATAAGCTAAGCTTCTTGATATAGGCTGGAAATAAACCTGACCATCTGGTTAAACTTTAAGAATAAATCAGTAAAAACTTTCTTGCATGTATCTTTTTTTTTTTTTCTACCTATTGCTGAGAGTTGCAATCTGGGAGAACAATGTTTTAGTTCTGATACAGGAAGAAACAAATCTTCAGTCTCCCCTAAGCCATTGATCACTTTCATTATAACATTGTGACTTTATAGTAAGTAAGGTTAGAGGTAACAGCAGGGACTGATCTGTGTCAGATAACACGCACTCAACACCCACTGTCACGTAATGGCTACTGGACAGTCCCCAGAATTTGAAATGATTGAATTAGCAAACATTTAAAAGAAGAAATGTCTTCCCTTCCAATCGATTTCTAGATTCATTTTAGATTTGATTGGATCAAACTGTGTCGACTGGACAGGGTAGAAAATAATTGTTTGTTTTGCATCAGTTGTCAGTGCTGAGATGCTTTGGTCTTGAATTCAGTTGTATTTTGATTGATTAGTATTGTATGGGGGGGTCTGTGATGTAAATGGGGGAACTTTGATGCAAAGGGGGGCTGTGGTGTAAAGTGGGCACTGTAATGTAAAGAGGGGGGTGTATTGTAAAGGTGGTTGTATTGTGCAGAGGGGCTGTGATGTGAAGGGGGTGCTGTAATGTAAAGAGGGGGCCCTTTTATGTAAAAGGTGGTGCTGTGGTGTAAAGGTGAGACTGTGATGTGAAGGGGGTCCTGTGATATAAAGTGGGTACTGTGATATAAAGGGGGTCCTGTGATATAAAGTGGGTACTGTGATGTAAAGGGCGTACTGTGATATAAAGGGGGTACTGTGATATAAAGGGGGTCCTGTGATATAAAGGGGGTCCTGTGATATAAAGGCGTACTGTGATATAAAGGGGGTCCTGTGATATAAAGGGGGTCCTGTGATATAAAGGGGGTCCTGTGATATAAAGGGGGTCCTGTGATGTAAAGGGCGTACTGTGATGTAAAGGGGGTCCTGTGATATAAAGGGGGTCCTGTGATATAAAGGCGTACTGTGATATAAAGGGGGTCCTGTGATATAAAGGGGGTCCTGTGATATAAAGGGGGTCCTGTGATATAAAGGGGATCCTGTGATATAAAGGGGGTCCTGTGATATAAAGTGGGTCCTGTGATATAAAGGGGATCCTGTGATATAAAGGGGGTCCTGTGATATAAAGGGGGTTCTGTGATATAAAGGGGGTCCTGTGATATAAAGGGGGTCCTGTGATATAAAGGGGGTCCTGTGATATAAAGGCGTACTGTGATATAAAGGGGGCCCTGTGATATGAAGGGGGCCCTGTGATATAAAGGGCATACTGTGATATAAGGAGGGGGACTGGCGATAATGATGTAAAGGGGAAACTGTAATGTAGGGGTGGGGAGGGGCTGTGATATGAAAGATTTGGGTCATAGCATTAATATGAGGCTCGGACCCCGGCTTGAAGAAAATTGTACTGACCGGATCTATGTGAATTTGAATTCAATACCCCTGTCTAGCCCCCAGTTCACTGTAGTGTCAAATGTTCTTTTGTGTAAATAATTGGCATTCTCATGAGTCAATTATTCTGATGTTGTTGTGACATAAAGGTGTGCTGTATGATGGATGGAGGAATCTTGAGGTCTGTTGCTGTAAAGCATGCATTGTGTATACATGATGACATTTCTGACTGCTACAATAAGTTCTAATTCTAAAAGAGAGGTGATTCCGGGAGAGATGAAGTCTAGAGTGACATGACCTTGGTAAGAGAATGAGCCTATTGGTATTGGTATCAGTAGAAGTCAGATCAGGTGAATGATGGATACAGAACTTGGTAAAGGTACAGAAGAAAATTCAACAAAAATTTGCTGTGAAGAATATCATATCCATTTTTTACAGAACACGGAACTTTAAAGGGACCTAACTGACAGATTTGTGTAAAAATCCAGACTTTCTGTTCACATATTTACTTTACTATTTATTTTCCCTTATTCTGTATAAAATGGTTCTGACCAGTTACAGCAGAGATGTGATCCTAGGATCTGAGGTCAGGCCAGGTATATTACTTTCCAGTTGTCTGTGCAGATGCCGGATTACACCACAGCCATGTTTGATACGTGTGAGCACTAGTTAGTCGTTTTTACATTGAAGCGTGTTGCTCATCTTCCTTTCTCTGTCACTTTTGGTTTCCATGTCCTCTCGCACTCTTAAATTATATGCTCTATATTACCAAAAGTATTGGGACACTGCATTTACATGAACTTTAATGGTATCCCAATCTTAGTCCGTAGGGTTCAATATTAAATTGGTCCACCCTTTACAGCTATAACAGCTTCAACTCTTCTGGGAAGGCTGTCCTCAAGGTTTAGGAGTGTGTCTATGGGAATTTTTGACCATTCTTCCAGAAGCACATTTGTGAGGTCAGGCACTGATGTTGGACGAGAAGGCCTGGCTCACAGTCTCCGCTCCAATTCATCCCAAAGGTGTTCTGTCTGGTTGAGATCAGTCCTGGTGTGCAGCCCAGTCAAATTCCTTCACCCCAAACTCGTTCATCCATGTCTTTCTGAACCTTGCTTTGTGCGCTGGTCCAAATCATTTGGTGGAGGGGGGATTATTTTGCTGACCGAACCTCTGTAAATTTTAATTCAAGACCCCTGCCCTACGCTCTGTAGCAATGCAGAGGTCTGTCCAGACGCTTTTTTTTTCCAATCATGTCCTTTTAATCTTTAAAGGAGAAGTATGGGTTTGGGATTTTTTTCCCTAATCATACTTACCTAGGTGGATGCATCATCTGAACAATGCTGCATCTGTCCCCCAGCGTCTCTGCTCTGAGAACATCGCCGATGGCTCGGTTCTCTTGGCTCCCCGAGAGGAGAGCGGCTGACTGTCAATCAGCAGCTCTCCCGCTCTCCTCCTCCACTGAACTGTGGAAGGGCAGGGAGCTCTCTGAGAGGCTGAGACTGCCATCAGTCCAGGTATCTGGTGGATCCAGACTTCCTAAGTCAGGATGACGCAGTGCGTGGACTGAACTTGGTGACGTCAGTAGAAAGCAGACCTCAGCCCACTCTGATGAAAACTGGTCATTGGAGTGCAAAACAAATTGCACTCCTGTGACCCCTAGGAGAAGTCCAGCCAAACGAGCTCAGGCTGGACTTCTCCTTTAAGCACAAATGGCTTATATCTCTGCCCCATCAACCATATACCCACAGTTCTGTGCTGTCATAATGCCCTTGCTCTGCTGGTCACCTGGTGGGGTAATGATTTTCTGGTGACAGGGCAGTGAGGATATATGGTGGTGGAGGGGGGCAACAATGGAAGGAATGTAAGAGGAGTGGCTGGACATATCTTATGTATCCCAGCCTGTAATATAGGAATTGACACATAGAATACATATAATACTACAGAAGATAATAAATATATAGGTGAATATATATATATTAGTAAATGCTGTGCTATGGAATTGGTGCATAATAAGGACCCAAGTTCACTGCAATTTTGGGGTATTGAACAGGTGGAAAAACATTGGAGGGGGGGTCATTACATCAAACAACTTAGCAAAAGGGAATCCTTCTGGATTTATGAAAATAAGGTTCTTTGGCCGAGGGGTTTGAATGTGGACTTCAACCTGAACTGTTTTATTAGTAATCTTTAAGTTTTTAGGTATTTTATATGTTTTGTAAAAATAAAGCTAATGGTTTTATTTTTATTTTAATTAAATTTTATTTTTATCTTTGTTGATGAAAATGTATGTGTGTAATTTTACAAATGTTGCATGTTATTGTAGTAAAGATGCTTGTATGATGGAGTCACCAGCGGTATTATTAATAATGGATATTTGTATAATATTAGCCCGATTCAGGAATAATTGTATTTCCCCTGTCAGGTGTCCCCATGTGAGAAGGTGCCATTTCATCGCTTCCTGTATCCGGTGTCAGCCTGGTTTGGCGTGTCATGCGGCCGGGGGGTGCGTGATGAGCCGGAACGGTGAGTGATGATTTATTGCACCTGAGTAGGAAGTGTTAGTCTATTTAAACAGCAGTGAGACGTCCAGTTTCCACCCCTTACTGAAGAAGTCACGCCCATTTGACGTAACGCGTATACGGGGAGGAGTCGCAGTGGTGATGTCATCCCGCGAGCATCTTGCCATTTCTTATGCTTGCTGAGCTCCGCACTGCTTAAGTGCTGCATTTGTGAGAAATGTTCTATATTTTTTTATGAAATAAACCATTTGGTATACAGAGATCACTAGATTTGCCTTTTTTAATTCCAATGTTCACTGGATCGTCCTGAGGGAGTGTTTACTGGCTGATATCCATACAATCAGCCTGTGGCAGTACGGATAATATAGGAGCTCCATGTTCAGCTGACCTGTTTGTATCCCTGAGAGGGAACCTGCTATTTCTGACCTGCTGGTAAAACTGGGGTCAGATTTTGAGGTGAGCGGCTAGGATATTGGAGGTGGAGGGGAGCACTTGCACTTTCGAATATCTTTGCAATATTGGTGTTTTGTCGCGTGAAAGCCATTTTCATTCAGAAGATTTTGGAGGACTGTTTTCGGACATTTATCACAATTTTTTTGATTTATTGATTATTTTGATGTTTTCATGTGTCACTTTCACTGTGATTATTTTTTGTTAGTGTTTATCATTCCCAAATAGGGTACACGAATACTTGATTGTGCACTTAGTATCTTGCTATTCTGCAAGTTAATCATTTATTCCCATGAGGATTTATTTACAGTTGCTTTGGTAATTTAGGTAGTGCTACACTGTTTTGTTATTGATATTATTTATGTGAAGTGAAGGCATTTTCTGTGTATGCAGCAGCCAGGTGTGAGGGGTATTTTCTGTGTGTCATTTGTGTGGTATTTTTGCAATATTGCCCACTGGTATTTATTATTGAAGAGGTGATTTAGGTCACAATTTTTTAAACATATTTGTGCTGATAGATTTTTGTTTTATATTGTGTGTGCATATAGCCAAAACTGTGTTTATTTTTTGGATGGGATGGCAAAGGGTTCAATGCCCTGCCAGTGTATATTTTATGCTCCCAAAGTGAGGGCAGTTCCCCTCTTAGTTGTCCCTGGAACAGGTGCCCCCTTTGAAAGATTTACCCTCTTTTCTGCGGACAACTCTAAAATTTTTGATTTCCCCTCATTTCCTGTTACAGTGATGGTAGTCGTTAGACGTGGTAAATCTCCCCAATGGGGACACAGGAAGCCATGAAGACCTGACAGAGTGTGTAAGCCTTCCTGTAACGTATCCAAAAAATGTTTTCTGCAAGGATACACTATTAAGGATATAGTTTACATTTAAGGAATTAAATAATTGTATTAGGGCCCTTTCACACATTTTCACAGTTTTTACATCTCTATGGAACGACAGATGTCAGCAGGGCGCTGACATCCGATCCGCCCCAATCCAATCCAGACGGATGGATGTCCTATTTTCCTTTCGTCTGGCGGATCGGATGAAAACGGACAGGCGGTTCGTAATCATCCGATTCCCCCCCCCCCCAATAGAGGAGAGCGCTCTCTCTGACAGGTCTGCCCCTGCACAATGTGTAAAAACGGACTTGTCATCTGCCGGCTCAGCGGGGTTCAATGGAGTGATCCCCGCTGAGCAAGTGGCTGGCTGGATACGGATCCGCACGTCTGAAAGGGCCCTTAGTGTTGAAGTTTTGGCATTTGTGGATGTTGTACAAACAATATTGTATAAGTTGGAATTTCTGTTGTCAGCAGAATCACGAATACAATGAGACACACCTTGAGCATACAGTTTGCTGGGGTAGAGCGGGCTGTTTTGACATGAACAGTAATTCGTCTGGTTTGGCACACTGCAGTCTCTGACATTGGATCCTTTCAGATATGTGTCCGGGTACTCTGGGCTGGATGAAGAACGTTTACCTTGGCTGTAATTTGTTGTGCTTTCTTTTTATACAGGGTAGAGGAAAAGGATCTGATCTACAATATCCCTATTCTCCAAAAAAGATCCATACACATCCACTACAGAAAGGTCCTGTAATCTATTTTTCATGAAATTGTCCTCTGTGAGCTCCTGAACCTCTCTTCTCCCTCACTTCTTAATGTTTGGAATGATTCGTTCACATTAGTTGTGGTCATGTGCACTACGCTATGCACACTACACATCCCATAGACCAGTGATGGTGAACCTTGGCACTCCAGATGTTTTGGAACTACAATTCCTATGATGCTCAACTACACTGCAGTGTAGTTGAGCATCATGAGAAATGTAGTTCCAAAACATCTGGGGTGCCAAGGTTTGCCATCACTGCCATAGACTCAACACAGGGTGTTCTACTCCTACATAGTGTGGGACCGTGGAGAACAAATGTAGCCATAGTACAGTGGTACACCCATTGTGAAGTAGCCATTATCATAGAAAGTCGCAATGCCCGCCAGCCACACATGTTGGTTACCCCTTGGTTGGATCCTCAAACGTTCTTGTTGGTTTTCTATGATGATGGCTACTTTACAATCACACCAATTGGGCCACTTTCACTAGTATCCATCTGTCCATCCCTGCCAAAATATTTTTTCATCTTAAATATTGGGTTTGTCTCTCTGTGATTCCAGTGGCTATGGTAGCCCTATGCAATGGTACCAACTTGACAGCAGCATCTTCGTACATATTTTGCTTTTACGCTTGGTAACTGCTTGTATCTCTTGGATATTCTATGATAGAAAAAGACTTTTGAATCTACCTGCTTGCAGCCTCAGAAGGTTTTCAAAGCTTAATCAAACAAGCTGAAGATAGAAGCTGATTGGTTATTATGCACAGCTGCTCCAGATTCTGTACGCTCCAGTCTTTATAAATCCCCCAACTGATGTGTCCATGCACACATTGGAGTTTACAGGCTGAAAAAAAAGAACCCACCAAAGGCGTGTTCAAGAGAGGCGCTGAAAAGCATAAAAAACGCTAGGTGCACCTAATTGTATTTTTTAAGCAGCTATTTTCCTGCCAGGAGTCCCAGGGTGGCTAAACAGATGCCCTGTGTGCATGAGGCCTTAGTGTAAACTCTGCCCATTCTCCTCTATAGCATGCTGAAGTTTAGGTTGGATGTCAAGAACCAAGGTGCCTGACTGCCAGCTACAAGGAGTCCCCATCCCTCCACTTCATATTACTGGATCTGGGTCACTTGAAGAACAGAAACTAACCAACAACATGACAGCTCTTCAGCTTTAAAGGGATTGTAAAGTCTCAAAGTTTTTCACCCTAATACATTCTGTGCATTAAGATGAATAACCTTCTTTGCTGCCCCCATAGCAACCCCCCCCCCTCCCTTTTTTTTTTTTCTTACCGGAGCCCATCCGTTCCAGTGATGTGCACAAGTCCAGCGTCTCCAGCCGCTGTCTCTGTCTTCATTGGATAGATTTAAAGCAGCGCTGCTGTCAGTCGAATCCAGTGACACGGGAGCTGGGAGGCGGGGCTAAGTCCTGCTGTCTGTGTCAGTGGATGCAGCAGCGGGACTCGTGAGCGCGCCCGCACGGGTGCCCCACTGGAAAGCGGCTCTCTGTGCAGGCACCCGATGAAGAGGAGGAGCCAGGAACGCTGGTGGGGCACCCCAGAGGAGGAGGATCAGTGCTGCTCTGTGCAAAACCCTTGCACAGAGCAGGCAAGTATAACATGTTTGTTATTTTTATAAAAAAAAAAAAAAAATTGAACCTTAAAAAACCCCTTTTAATAATGGTGTGCAGGAGGCAGTCACTGGTCACTGCACAGGAGGCATGAAATGTGTGTTAATATGTTTGTACATCATGCTTAAAGTGTTACTAAACCCAGGACCCTGCATTGACTATATCTGGTCTCCCACAGTACACAGCATAAACTGCTAAAAACCTTTTATCTGCAGCATATAGCAGTCCTGTGACTTCTATTATTGTCTGGCCCAGCACTGGTTATTGCTTGTAAGGAGGCATTTTCACTCTCCCCTGACTGTCCTATGAGGCTGCATGACCCCTGACCCTCCGTCTGGACAGTGTTGATTGGCCTTGTGCCGATCACATGAACTTTCCCCAAAAAAAACCAAACAAAAAAACCTCTCTAGCAACGCACACCAAACTGAGCATGTGCACAGTGCCTCCTAGGGCTGTGTACTATCAGGAGATGGTTTGGGGACTGTGGAAGAAGGGGAGGATCAGAAAAGACAGGAAAAGACAGGATTAAACAGCCTTTTTACACAATGCAGAGGATTAACCCCTTAGGTTCCACAGTGAGCATAACAAGCATGTTTTACTGCATATACAGACTGATTTTACTGTTGTGGGTTAAGTAACACTTTAATTATTGTTTTTCTGGCTTTATTAATGCTAATACTTGGCTCTATAAAGGATATCTTGAAGGCATGCACTGAGAGCAAGTTGTTCTTAAGTAAACTTTGATTGTTATGAGAAGGATGACCAATTATTTAGGCTAGGTTTCTCACGGCTGCCATCCAGTTTTTGACTTTCGGTGCAGTTATATAGTGCAAAGTGCATGCTACTTTGATGTAGTTTGCATATTTTATGGGGTCAAAAGTGAGC
The DNA here is from genome assembly GCF_042186555.1 of Aquarana catesbeiana. Taxonomy (NCBI): domain Eukaryota; kingdom Metazoa; phylum Chordata; class Amphibia; order Anura; family Ranidae; genus Aquarana; species Aquarana catesbeiana. The sequence continues at coordinate 88,423,380 of NC_133336.1, forward strand.
TGGAATCGCACCAAAGTAGTACAGGAAACTTATTCAAAATCACGCCGTGCTTTGAGAACGTTTCAGTTGATTTACTAAAGGAAAATAGACTGAGGACTTTACAAGTGTCAGTGAGACGCTAATGCATTCCAATATCACAGTTCCCCACACCTCACCTGAACTGAGGGGGAAGGCATTGTGCCCCACACATTGTAAAAGATTCGAAACATTGTTTGGTTCTCTAACTTTGCTGTAGCTGTGATTGTCAGCTCTTGTGATGGGGAAGAGATTGGGTGCAGTTCTGCTAGGGGGGCGGTCCCTGTTTCCAGGAGGAGGACTGTGATTGGCCACCACCAAAGCCAGTCACAGTTCTGCTAGCCCCACCCACCTTCTGAAGGAAAATGACTCACTTGGTTGCCACGACCAATTTTTAAAGAAGGGATTTCACTGTGATTGAGAACCCCAATCAGGTGACAGTTTGTAGAATCACTGTTGAGCTTCTGGGAAATTAAAAATTATTGTGTATGTGTCACTTACTACTGACCCCTCAGCTCTGTATTCACCCTTATGCTCTGCAGCGTTTTGCGACGCAGTGTAGTGAGTTGCAACATTCTGCACAAAAATGCAGACATCATCTAAGTAGACGAAACGCGTTGGTTCAAGTCCTGCCAACATCCTTGCGCTATCCCATGTCTCTGTAAGAGCTTTTTAATCTACATTTGAAATGTGAGTGTTCCTGTTTACCCTCTTTTTATGAAACCAATTTTTTAAATGATATCACACAATGTGGAACCTTTCTTTAATTTTTGGTTTCATCGTGTGAGTACGTGGATATCCTTTGGTCCTCCTTCCCTCCATATGAACTTCACTCATATGTTTTACTGTGAACTTGCTGACGGCCAGTGCTGCTTAGACCTGGAATTGTGATCGTGGTGACCTGGATCTGTGATTGCCTTCACTTCAAACGGTGATTATCACCACAAGCCTGCATGACTTAAAGAGGTATTTGCCCCTTTAAGTCCACTATTTCTGGTAAGCCTTCTCACAGTTGGTGGTGGTTCTCCTTGCAAGATCTTCCTTCTGTCATGTTTCCATTGACGCCTCATGTTTCCATTGATGCCCCAGTGATGTCAACTTACTGATAGCGTCTATTTACATCAGGACTTTTTTGACTCAACCCTTCCCCTCCCGTTTTGTACACTCTTTTTCTTCACATTGATGGACATTATTTATTCATTTATTTTTTGTTTTCTTATTGTCGTATTATTTTTTGTTTTCCATCTCATTTGTGTTTTCACATGTATACTTTGTTATATTCTGTCACGCAATTATCATTACTTTTTATAATTGTATATGTGAGTGCTGCATTTTCTTTTTGGGTTACTTTTTGCTATTTGTCTTTGGCTGTGCTGGCTGCTTTATATACTTTAATTTATAGCAACAGCGCAGTATATTTTTTGATATATAAAAGGTTTTCAGACCTCTGACTGCAGTGGTGACATTTATAAACCCCTTTAAAGGCTAACCCCACCTTCCTGGGAATGTTTAATGTTACCGCCATATTTAGGCTCCATTCACACTTGTACGACTCCAAAGTTGCACAGACTTTGGAGTGCAACTTTGGATGGGTGCAACTTGGATACGACTTTGGCTTTGACCTGTGATAATGGACAACTGTTGCACAACTGTTGCAAGTAAAACATTCAGGTGCGACTTTCATGCAAAATTTGAGGGTTAACTTTGAAGTCTATGGCCCTCAAGTTGCATGAAAGTCGGACCAAAGTAGTGCATGAACTACTTTGAAGTTGCTGCAATGTCAAAACATGGGGAACGACTTGTCATGTGACTTTGATGTCCAAAGTTGCATGACAAGCCATACATGTGTGAATGGAGCCTAAGGGTTCACAGACATCCCCCGCTCCTACTTACAGAATCAGGCTTCTGTCAAATTTGAATTCAGCGCAGCCCAGTGTGGCTCCGCCCACACAGCCGTGTCATTCATTCATGGAAAACTACATGTCTCATCTTCCACCATGCCAGAGGACTGTAGTGGAGAAAAACCACGGTGAACTCAGTGCACTTGTAGTCCCTGGATACTTCCTTTAGCTCTTTAACTGAAGGCCCGTATCTTGGTATAGACCTGAGCTGGAGGAAGAGTCTTGCAGCCGCGATCCACTGATCATGGTTGCAATGTTTTGCAGGTGTCAAGCAAAAATAATACGTTGACCTTTTTGTTTTTTTGCAATAAGGTGCATTTATTTTTTTGCTAAAAAAAGGTAAGATTCTCCAAATCCTGTCATGCGGGAAGTATATGGGTTGTCATTGCTATCACTATACTCCCTGCCCTCTGATAGGAGAAATTCTCTCTGCTACACAGCAGCCACATTACCATTTTTGTGAATGGTTTGGGCACACATATTACAAAGCTTTCCACGGTTGGGCAAGAGCAGAGGCAGGGCGGGCAGAGCAGCTGCAGAATCCAAGACCCAAAGATCCGGCGTAGGAGCACCAGAAGTGTAATGAAAGTCCCAGGGCTCAGTAAAAATGTACTAAATAAAAGAGAAAAGTCAACGTGTTGGCATACACCTCATTGGACTTAACCCCTGATAAGCCAGCACATTTTTAAAATTGCTGCTTATACCTGGAGTTCTTCTTTAAATGTCTTTTGGCTACAGTGTCTCTTGCCCAGCGCCCTATAGCAGCTCTAGCTGAAGTGGATCAGCAGGTGCTGGCCAATGGATGACTACCGGCACCGGCTGATCAGCGAGGAGACACATTGGATGGAGCTCTGCATATGTAAACAATGCAGACCTCCATGCTGTCAGCAGGGATGTGCTGGATTTTGCAAGCAGGGAATAAAATCCAGCACATCCCTAAGAGCCCTTGCACACTGGGGCGGTTTGCAGGCGCTATTGCGCTAATAATAGCGCCTGCAAACTGACCTGAAAGTGCCACTGCTGTGTATCCAGTGTGAAAGCCCAGAGGGCTTTCACACTGGAGCGGTGCGCTGGCAGGACAGTAAAAAAAAGTCCTGCCAGCAGCATCTTCGGAGCGGTGAAGGAGCGGAGTGTATACCGCTCCTGCCCATTGAAATCAATGGGACGGCGTGGCTATACCGCCGGCAAAGCGCCTCTGCAGAGGCGCTTTTCAGTGGTATTTAACCCTTTCTCGGCCACTAGCGGGGGGTAAAACCGCCTCGCTAGCGGCCGAATACCGACGGTAAAACGCCGCTAATAATAGCGGCGTTTTACCGCCGACCCCGCCCCAGTGTGCAAGGGCTTTTAGTAAAAACAGAACACTGTGTACACAAAAACACTGGTTAGGAACACATTTAACCCTTTGATCACCCTAGATGTTTAACTACAGGCCAGCCAGCCCAGCCAGTGCTGATCGCCACCATTTACTAGTAGAAAAAAAAACATTCCAGTGTATATATGAAAATTTTTTTGCAGAACTTTTGCACAAACCAATCAATATACGCTTATTGGGAGTTTTTTTTACTAAAAATATGTAGCAGAATACATATTGGCCTAAACTGATGAAGAAATTAGATTTTAAAAAAAAAATCTTTATTGGATATGTTTTATAGCAGAAAGTGAAAAAAATTTATATATTTTTTTTTCAAAATTGTCGGTCTTTTTTTTTGTTTTATAGTGCAAAGAATTAAAAACCCAGTGGTGATCAAATACCAACAAATAAAAGCTCTGTTTGTGGGAAAAAAATACTTCAATTTAATTTATGCATGACTGCACAATTGTCAGTTACAGTAACGCGGTATCACAAAAAAGGCCTGGTCTTGAAGGGGGGGGTAAAACTTCCGGAGGTCAGGTGTTTGAATCAGAATGTTAGATTTGTTTTGCTGTATTGGAATCTCGTTTCATTTTCCCATTGCTGGTGACGGGAGCACGTTTGTTCCCTCCATTGCAGGGCACTTACTGCCTGTGCGTTATTCAGTCATGAGCCGCTACTGTTCAAATATTTGTAAACTGAGAACATTTGAATGTCGGGGAACTCGGGGAACTCCTCAGTGCAGCACAGATTTCAATTTTATTTGTATACAGCCAGCAACAAAGCGTCTACTTGACAATCTGTTGTCTTTATACTCACGCCAATTCTTTGAGGGAACAGAACAGCCCGTATTAGCATAGGCAAATTAGAGAAGCAATTGAAGTTTAACCACCTGTCATGTAGCCGAATGTGCCACAATTGGAATGCTGCAGCTGAGCAATTTAATGTATTGAACACATACTTGTGATCATTGACTTTTGTTTATACAGCGCCATATTCTGCGCTGTAAAGTTTATAGTCTAGTCCATAGATCTTCAGTGTGATAGAAATATATTCTAATGTCAATGTGTGAGTATCTAGTTTACACTGCTGGGACTGCTCTGAGGATTGATTTGTAGGACCGATTGTATACTTTTTTTTTCGTTAGCCATCATTCTTGTTTTAAAGTTGAACTCTAGGCCGATTGGAAAATACAGAGATGAAATTTATACACCAGTTCTATCTGTCAAATGATTTTTATTGCTCTGCATCCAGTTCTGAGAATATAACAGCCCTGCCAGACACTGGAGTCAAGGCGGTGACCAGATATTTCTCTATGTGAAAGAATAAACCTACATACTCGCCTAGATGGCTGCAGCATTGATTTGTTCCCCGCTAGCTCTACACGAGAACTGAACTAAAGACCACTGATCACTAAGTTCTCAGGTCTGCTCTTAGCACAGAGCGGTGACCCTCCAACAATCACAGGAGCTCCAGGCTTTGGAGGTTTTGGGAGCGGCTTGCCTGGGCTCTCATTGGTGTGCTGGGAGGCCGAGCCAGTTGGCCTGCAGAGTCTGGTCTGGCTCTGTGACGTCGGCTGACAGTGGCTGCATCCAACGCCAGGTACACACTATGAGTTTTTTTTTTTGTCTATTCAACCTAGCGGGTTCAATGGAAAAAAAACTGGCAGCTCAGGTTGGAGCCACTGTACTAACCACCCAAGGTTAGTACAGCAATCTCCCCCGCTGAGCTGTTGTGTTCTGACGCCCCCCCCCCAAAAAAAAAACACTCCGATCTGCGCTGAGAGCGCTGATCGGGAGCCCACTCGACTGTTGGTTTTCCACCATGCTTGTCCCACAGAAGCCGATCAAAGCCGGTTTCTGTTGGACCAGCTGCCATACACACAGGCCGAATGTTGGGCAGTTTTTATTGAACCGTCCGATGACGTCCAACATTCGGCCTGTGTGTACAGGGCTTAAGTCACAGGAGTGCAGAACGAAGGGCTCTCCTGTGACCCACAGGAGAAGTATAGCCAAAAGAGCTTTGGCCATACTTCTCCTTTAACCACTTGAGGTCCGGGCCATAGCCGAATGACGGCTACAGCGTGGGCCTCAATTTCCGGGAGGCCGTCATGGGATGTCCTCCCCTGTGCACGCACACCGCGCGCACCCTGCAGGGCGCGCGGTGTGATCACCGAGTCACGGAGACTCAGATGATCACAGATCCGAGTAAGGGGCTGATCCCGGCCCCTTACCATGTGATCAGCTGTCAATAACATGATGTAAACAAAAGCTCGGTGATCGTTTTTTCGAAAAAAAAGCCGATCACCGGCTTATGTCAAAGGGACATCGGTCCCGAAGAGGAAGGAGGCTTATATGCCTCATCTGTGCCTGCAAGTGCCATCTGTAATTGCCACCTGCCAATGCCCACAAGTGCCACCTATCAATGCCCACAAGTGTCACCTATCAATGCCCACCAGTGGTGCCAATCAGTGCCACCTAGCAGTGCTGCCATCAATCAGTGCCCAATCAGTGCCCATCACTGCCGCCCATCAGTGCCCATCACTGCCACCTATCGGTGCCCATCAGTGCCGCCTCATCAGCGTACATCAACGAAGGAGAAAAATTACCTGTTTACAAAATTTTATAACAAAATATAAAAAAATATATATATATTTTTTTTTTAATTCTGTTTTTCAATTTTTTTAACCAAAACTAAAAACCGCAGAGGTGATCAAATACCATCAAAAGAAAGCTCTATTTGTGGGAAAAAAATGATAAAAATTTCATTTGGGTACAGTGTTACATGACCGCGCAATTGTCATTCAAAGTGTGACAGCGCTAAAAGCTGAAAATTGGTCTGGACAGGAGGGGGGTTTAAGTGCCCAGTAAGCAAGTAGTTAAGCAATACAGCTTGGTCACCTCTTTGCAGTCTGCTGGTAAATAGGCAGTAAGGATGCAGCAGAGTTTTCACAGCTGCTATCTACTCTAGGTAATGAACAGTAAAAGGCATACAACCGCCTTTATATACGGGTATTGTTGGAAGGGATAGCAAGAGGAATGCCATAGGTTATTTTAATTGGAATCTATGCTTTGTCTATTCAGGGCAAAGCAAAGATTCTCTTTTATGCTGGCTTCTGTTTGGCTCTGTAAAGTGAAGTGACATACACAGATGTATGGCTATAAGGAGCATATGGTTCTTCCTCTCGTGTGACAGCACCAGTGTTTTGGTGGCAAGGAGTGAGCCTCCGCACTATGCAAGCTATGTAAAAAAATTTTTTTTTTCCTCTCCATTTGTATATTTGATGTGACACTTCACCACCACTATAAGGCCCCTTTCAGATGAAGCAGATCCATCCAAGTGGATCCGTCTGCTCAGCGGGGGATCTGTCCCCCTGATCCCCGCTGAGCAGACCACTCTCCTCTGTGGGCAGCCTGATGGAAACAGACTGCATGTCATCCAATATGATCCGCCGGACATATGACGACTGTATTGCCATCTGTCTGTTTTTTAGCGGCCTGGATCGGATGCCGGCAAGTGTCAGCAGACACATATAGAGATCAATGGGTGGTCTGATCAGGTCCTCCTGAAAAACAGACTGGTCCACTGGTGTGAAAAAGGCCTAAGGGTTTTGTTCTTCCTGCATTGCCCCCAGATGAATTACTTTCAATAGGGGTTCCCCAAGATCTCCGGGTTGTTTTTAGAGGTTCTTCTGGGGTGAGAAGGTTGAGGAAGGCGGGTTAGAACAAGTTTTTTTTTTTTTCCCCCAACGTTCATGCAGAGAATGTTAAGAATATCAAAAGACTGAAAAACTTTTGGGACTTTAAAGGCACAACTGTAGTAGACTACACAAGGTATATAAAAAAGTTTTTGAATTTTATTGATAACGTACAAAAAACAAAGAGAGTAGACAGGACATAATTAAAAACACATCAAGTCTAGACATACAACGCATATCATGACACCATTGAGGATCCTATCCTGCAGTTTTGTGTGTATTCCTATATATTCGTATACAATTAAGTCATAATCCAAGTAAAGGAAAAAGGTAAACTTCCCCTAAAGAGTTGAAATTGGGGGAGCACTGCAGGTTTGGTATTCCCAGAATGGTGTATTCTCCAATTGCTCTACATGTTTCACGTTGACAAGGAGCGCTTCTTCAGGAGCTAGAGATTCAAATAAGTGTATAGAAGGGAAAATTGTTCACATAGATGGATTTGGTCAGTGAGTCGCAAAAAGCGATCGAAGTGGGAATGTATTGGTAAAAATCAGACAGGCAGCAAACAGACACCAGGGCCTCCCAGATATATCACATCAGGTAGTTGTAGATAGGGAGAGCTCGTATAGGCTACAGTTCCCACAATAAAGGACAGAGGGAAAATCTGGGGGTGCACCGCTCTGCTGGGTTGTTCGAGACATACAACAGGCAGCAACCCAGCAGAGCGGTGCACCCCCAGATTTTCCCTCTGTCCTTTATTGTGGGAACTGTAGCCTATACGAGCTCTCCCTATCTACAACTACCTGATGTGATATATCTGGGAGGCCCTGGTGTCTGTTTGCTGCCTGTCTGATTTTTACCAATACATTCCCACTTCGATCGCTTTTTGCGACTCACTGACCAAATCCATCTATGTGAACAATTTTCCCTTCTATACACTTATTTGAATCTCTATCTCCTGAAGAAGCGTTCCTTGTCAACGTGAAACATGTAGAGCAATTGGAGAATACACCATTCTGGGAATACCAAACCTGCAGTGCTCCCCCAATTTCAACTCTTTAGGGGAAGTTTACCTTTTTCCTTTACTTGGATTATGACTTAATTGTATACGAATATATAGGAATACACACAAAACTGCAGGATAGGATCCTCAATGGTGTCATGATATGCGTTGTATGTCTAGACTTGATGTGTTTTTAATTATGTCCTGTCTACTCTCTTTGTTTTTTGTATGTTATCAATAAAATTCAAAAACTTTTTTATATACCTTGTGTAGTCTACTACAGTTGTGCCTTTAAAGTCCCAAAAGTTTTTCAGTCTTTTGATATTCTTAACTCAGTATTGGGGACGTTGGCACAAGTGATTTATTAGTACCTGCAGAGTCACCCTGTATATCAGGTACTTTAATGCTAGGACCCCCCCTTTTGCCATGCAGAGAATGTATTAGGTTAAAAACCCCTTTAGCTAGGTGTTTATTATATTTTGTAAAGATTAGTTTGCAGAGCAGTGTGACTTAGTCCACAAGGACAAGTACCAACTACTATCAAATACTGTATCTATGGTGGTTTTAGAATAAGATTAAATTACATTTTTGTTTAAATGAAATGCTTTAATATTGTATTATTTAGAAATTGTTTGCTCATGTGTGTGCCTGTAATCCATAAAACAATTTATACATATGTGGTAATTGGTTGATGAAGTGTCTTCAGTAGTTTTACTGCTTCTAAGTACACATGACAAAAGTTACTTTATTATGACCTTGACTTCTAGATCATCAGGTCTTCAAAAAAGCTTCATTATTTCACTGAAACTCTAGAGAGAGCGAGCGCAAATCTCTCATCTGTTTAAATGGGGCAGGAGCCGGGACATTCTGACTGCTAGTAAATTTTTGGAATGTGTTCTGAAACTGCTAATATGAAAATGATAAAAGGACTGTTTTTACATTACGAATATGTATCTACAAAACCCTTGTTAGGAGATTAGTGCATGCCTTTACCTTGGCCTTGTGTTGTATGGCTTGTCGGATTGCCATAGAAGACTACAATTCCCTTAAGAAAGCACTGTTTTAGCCTGGGGAAGGCCAGGTGGTAGTAAATGTTTTGTCCAAAACAGAGTTACTGCTAATATGTGCATTATTGATCTTCATCACTTCTGATCTACTTTACTTCTGACTTGAGGTTATCAGTTGTTACTTCGGCTCATCTTTTGAAGGTTCTTGTATGTTGTGCAAGAATTTGCCTTGTAGGTAGTTTAAATAGACCATTATTTTGCAGATATTCTGCCTTAAATAAAGTATGTGATTATATGTGTGGTATATTTTTATATATATTTTTTTCATATTAAAAAGGCTTTTGATACAGGTTTCCTTTTATTACTTACCTGCCCCTCATGAGTGCAGCCCATCTACATACTTACCTTCAACCCCAGTCTAATGATATTCCTTGTGCAACTGTGACTGGAGTCACACAGTGTTTTGTCCAAAGTTCTGCCGGGCCCTTTTCTCACAAGCATGCCACAGCCCTATTCTTCTTGTGGGGAGCAATTCATTAAAGGAGTAGTCTCCAAACTGAGGCCTGTGGGCCATATGTGGCTCTTTGCTTGCCTTCACCAGTGCCTTGGGACACGGTTTCTCCAACTGATACAAGACAATATTCCTTCCACTGACCCCATCAATGGGGCCCTATTCCTTCCACTCACATCAATGATGGGTTACTACTTCTTCCACTCACACCAACAATGGGGCACCATTTCTCCCACTGACATCAATGATGGGGCACTATTGTCCACAGGTGCTTTTGTAATTTTTACTTTCATTTTACATTGTCTACTCCCACTGATACCAAGGCATTTTCAACTCCTCTGGCCACAGTCTGGTCCCCCTAAAGTCTGAAGGACAGTGAACTGTCCCTTTGCTTAGACAGTTTGGAGACCCCCGCAGTAAAGGAACAGATGTTCTTTAAATAAGAAGTCTTTGATTTTTTTATTATGTGTTGTGATCCCAAGAGGACAGAGTACATGTAGGAAGGCTGGCCGCAGGCCAGCCTGAATTTGTAGGAGGAGGCTCGCCCTATAAATATCTGCCCCTATTCCTCCCCTTTCCGTCTGCGTTTCTCTTCACGTTATCATGTGTACAGCGTCATTTCTGGCCCCAGCTTTCTGACATCACTTCTGTGTTTTCGTCTCGACAGGGAAGACCTGCGACTGCAGCAGGCTCCCCTTCTGCCCGCTCTCACGTGCGGGATACAGGTATTAGTTGGGGGGTCTATGGGCGGGGTAGGGGGCCTCCCCCATCAGGACTATCTCAGGCCATGGTGTTGGGCATTGGGGGGCCAGGGGGCTTAGCAAGGTCAAGGTGGGCGGCTTGGGTTGTTGTCCTTCTACGTGGCTGGGCTGTCTTAGGGGCTGGAGAGGTGGCTACAGGGCTGGGAGAAGGATCATAGCCGGGCTCCACGCTCCTATGGGGAAGGTAACTTGCTATTCTACCCCAGAGCCCATCAACTTGTCCCGGGCATCGCCGGTGCTGGAGAGCTCCCCTCTGGGGGATGGCGGTCCCGGGCTCCTCTCCTCCGGGGGCGGCACTATTGTTCCCTGCTCGGATGGTGGGATGATGAGGCTCCCCTCCCGATCACTGGGGCACACCGCACAGCCCGATCCAGGTGCCGCTACTCTCCCCCTCCTGGGTCCGGTTATAGCGATCAGAGCCCCGCTGGGAGCCTGCTCCCAGTATCGGGGTGTGTGTGTGTGTATGTGTATGTGTGTGTGTGTGTATGTATGTATGTATGTATATATATATATATATATATATATATATATATATATATATATATATATGTATATTCCAGATCCACACGTCGCTGCATTTGGGTGGCAAAAATATGCATGCAATCTATACACTGGGGGGGGAATCTAGGATGGAAAAGGACCTGGGGGTCCTAGTAGATGATGGGCTCAGCAATGGCATGCAATGCCAAGCTGATGCTAACAAAGCAAACAGAATATTGGCATGCATTAAAAAGGGGATCAACTCCAGAGATAAAACGATAATTCTCCCACTCTACAAGACTCTGGTCCGGCCGCACCTAGAGTATGCTGTCCAGTTCTGAGCACCAGTCCTCAGGAAGGATGTACTGGAAATGGAGCGAGTACAAAGAAGTACAAAGCTAATAAAGGGTCTGGAGGATATTAGTTATGAGGAAAGGTTGCGAGCACTGAACTTATTCTCTCTGGAGAAGAGACGCTTGAGAGGGGAGATGATTTCAATATACAAATACTATACTGGTGACCCCACAATAGGGATAAAACTTTTTCGCAGAAGAGAGTTTAACAAGACTTGTGGCCACTCGTTAAAATTAGAAGAAAAGAGGTTTAACTTTTAACTACGTAGAGGGTTCTTTACTGTAAGAGCGGCAAGGATGTGGAATTCCCTTCCACAGGCGGTGGTCTCAGCGGGGGGCATTGATAGTTTCAAGAAACTATTAGATAAGCACCTGAACGACTGCAACATACAGGGATATACAATGTAATACTGACATATAATCACAGACATAGGTTGGAGTTGATGGACTTGTGTCTTTTTTTTCAACCTCGCCTACTATGTAACTATGAGATGTCCCATGCATTTGCACGCTGGGCTGATTAATCTGTTGTGCAGTTGTTTCAAATAAACCTCCTTTTCATGCTCATCCTACTGTGTTTATTTTTGCCCCCTTTTAGGCATACTGACCAGGTGACCATGGGACACACCCCAGGTCACTTTTCCGCTTTCCTCCATTACCTTTCCTTGATTATCTTCAAGAGACTGAGTACAAGTAGTACTTTTTGTCCTGTCTTTCTAGGTGCTGTCTAAGGGTAGCTGTTAGGTTGGACAAGGCACCTCTCCTCTCACGACTGTCCAAATGGCAAGGAGACTGGCAAGGAGACAGCTACTTTGACAGACAGTGCTTTTCTCAATTGCTTGGAGACATACAAAAGTGCTCTCTGTCCTTGCAAGCTTTGTGTTCAGATGACCATGGCCATGGGGGGTGCCCTCGCTGATCGAACAGCTGGCCTTAGCATCTAGGAAGATGGGACAAAGTACTAGATGGTCTTTGTCCCCAGACAACAGAAGACATCAATTAAAAAACTGCTTGAGACCTCTTTCTTTAAATTGCTTTACATAGGTATGTTATTGTTCTTTATTTTACATGGGTCCCTTTGTTTCATTAGATTAGTTCTGTATTTGTGTCGTTTTATGCTGTTCTTCTACCCTTCTGTTTACCCCTATCTCCTATAGTATTTCTTGTTTTGAAAATGCTCTATGGTAAAAGGTTTGCTGATTTATGTTACTGTAAAACAAATGTAAATAGGGGAAACCCTTAAAGGAATCTTGTGAGGAGGGATATACGGGTGCAGCCATTGCTGATCTTCTGAACGTGGTATTTCCTTGACATGTTGATTCTCCAGTGACCTGAAATGATTATTCATATCAAAAGTACTGACTTTACTTGCATATTTGTTCCAAGTGTGTTAGGCTCCATTCATGTCTGAGCTTTTCATGAATGCTAGAAAAAACGTGCGTCATGCTTGTTATACCATTCATTGCTAATGGCACCCCAAATGCGGCCAAAGAGTGCCAAAATGCATGACGCGCAATGCCCAAAAAGGTACAGGAGCTTCTTTAGTGCATTTATCACACGTCCCATTCAAATGAACAGGCTGCCCTATGCATGTAGTGCGAAAATGCGACGCTCAGATGTGAAGGAAGCCTGCGGGATTATGTTGACAGGCAAATACTGCTTTTTTTTTCCAGGTGCACCCAACTTGAACTTGACATCAGTTTAAGATGGTTTAGAGTTATAATTTTTTTTTTTTTTTTTTTTTTTAGGCCTCGTTTACCCCAGCTGTGCCCTCTGACGAGCGTGTTGTGTTGGATTGCTTTTCACAGGGCATTTGATAGACTGCGGACCTGTTATATTGTTTGTTTTAAAGTGAGATTAAAGTCTTGTTTTTTTCAGCACAATGGTACAGGCAGGCAAATGGGCATACAGGTACGTCCCTTTAAATTTGCCGCCATTCGGGCGCACGCACACGCCGCGGGTCCCGGGAGCTAGATGTTTTCTGGTGGCCCGCGATTGCGGTGTGGAGAGGTAGAATGGGGAGATGCCTATGTAAACAAGGCATTTCCCCGTTCTGCCTAGTGTCATGACAGAGATCGCTGCTCCTTGTGATCGGGAGCAGTGATTGCTGTCATGTCCTAGGTAGCCCCTCCCCCCCACAGTTAGGATTCATCGCCCCCTAGTGTTTAACCCCTTCCCTGCCATTTACACCATAATCAGTACATTTTTATAGCATTGATCACTGTATAAGTGACAATGGTCCCAAAATAGTGTCCGATGTGTCCGCCATAATGTCGCAGTCACAATAAAAATTGCAGATCGCTGCCATTACTAATAAAAAGAAAATAATAAAAATGCCTTAAAACTATCCCTTATTTTATAGATGCTATAACTTTTGCGCAAACCAATCAATATACGCTTATTGCGATTTTTTTTTTTTTTCCCCAAAAATATGTAGAAGAATACATATAGACTTAAACTGAGGAAAAAAATAGTTTTTTTTTAAAATATATTTTTGGGGGATATTTATTATAGCAAAAAGTAAAAAATATTGCTTTTTTTTCAAAATTGTCGCTCTTTTTTTGTTTATAGCACAAAAAATAAAAACCACAGAGGTGATCAAATACCACCAAAAGAAAGCTCTATTTGTGGGAAAAAAAGGACGTGAATTTTATTTGGTGCTCTGGTCAGAAAGGGGTAAAATCTTCCGGGACTGAAGTGGTTAAAAATAACAAACATGTTCTACTTATCTGCTCTGTGCAGTGGTTCCTCCTCTTCCTAGGTCCCTCGCCTGCACTCCTGGCCCCTCCCTCCCGCTGAAGGCCCCCACAGCAAGCAGCTTGTTTTGGGGGCATGCGAGCTGAGCCACTGCTCTGTGTGTCCATTCAGACACGGAGCTGTGGTTTGGCCCCGCCCCCTCTCTCTCCTCATTGGCTCACTTTGGCACCCACTGCTGTGTCTCATGCAACATCACTGGATCGAGATGGGGCTCAGGCAAATACAGTGCATCCGGAAAGTATTCACATCGCTTCACTTTTTCCACGTTTTGTATAGCCTTTTCCCAAAATGGATTAAATTCATGATTTTCCTCAAAATTTTACAAACAATACCCCATAATGACAACATGAAAGACATTTGTTTGAAATCATTACAAATTTATTAAAAATTAAAAATGAAAAAAATCCCATCTACATAAGTATTCACAGCCTTTGCCATGACACTCAAAATTGAGCTCAGGCTCATCCTGTTTCCACTGATCATCCTTGAGGCTGGGTTCACACTGGTGCGACACGACAGCCGTCCTACTTTGGATCCGACTTTGCCCTGCGACATGAAGCCGGCATGTGTCCGACTTTCAATGAACGGGGATCCGACTTGGATCCCCGCCAATGCCGGCACTGTGTTTGGTATGAATCTTTAGGGGGGAACTCCGCGCCAAATTTTAAATAAAAAACCGGCATGGGTTCCCCCTCCAGAGGCATACCAGGCCCTTGGGTCTGGTATGGACCTTGAGGGGAACCCCCTACGCCGAAAAAACGGCGTGGGGGGTCGCCCCCAATCCATACCAGACCCTTATCCGAGCACGCAGCCCGGCCGGACAGGAATGGGGGTGGGGACGAGCGAGCGCCCCCCCCCCCCCTCCTGAACCGTACCAGGCCGCATGCCCTCAACATGGGGGGTGGTGCCTTGGGGGAGGGGGCGCGCTGCGGCCCCCCCACCCCAAAGCACCTTGTCCCCATGTTGATGAGGACAAGGGCCTCTTCCCGACAACCCTGGCCGTTGGTTGTCGGGGTCTGCGGGCGGGGGGCTTATCGGAATCCGGGAGCCCCCTTTAATAAGGGAGCCCCCAGATCCCGGCCCCCCACCCTATGTGAATGAGTATGGGGTACAGCGTACCCCTACCCATTCACCTAGGAAAAAAGTGTCAATTTAAAAAAAAACACTACACAGATTTTTAAAGCATTTTATTAGACAGCTCCGGGGGTCTCTCCGGTTCTTCTCCACGCTCTCCGGATCTTCTGCCGGGCTCCTCCGCTCTCTTCTGCTCTTTTGCCGCTCTTTTGCTAAAGCGGAGGAGCCTGGTCTTCAATCTTCTGCCTTCTGCCTTCTGCCCTCTTCTCCTGATGTTGACACGACGCTCTCTGGGGCTAGAATGCTCTCTGTGCGCTCTGCTCTGACTTATATAGGCGGTGACCCCGCCCCCTTATGCCGTCACAGTCCCTGGGCATGCTGGGACTGTGACGTTTTAGGGGGCGTGGTCATCACCCGATGACCACGCCCCCTTATGCCGTCATAGTCCCAGCATGCCCAGGGACTGTGACGGCATAAGGGGGCGGGGTCACCGCCTATATAAGTCAGAACAGAGCGCACAGAGAGCATTCTAGCCCCAGAGAGCGTCGTGTCAACATCAGGAGAAGAGGGCAGAAGGCAGAAGGCAGAAGATTGAAGACCAGGCTCCTCCGCTTTAGCAAAAGAGCGGCAAAAGAGCAGAAGAGAGCGGAGGAGCCCGGCAGAAGATCCGGAGAGCGTGGAGAAGAACCGGAGAGACCCCCGAAGTCGGAAGAAGACCCCCGGAGCTGTCTAATAAAATGCTTTAAAAATCTGTGTAGTGTTTTTTTTTAAATTGACACTTTTTTCCTAGGTGAATGGGTAGGGGTACGCTGTACCCCATACTCATTCACATAGGGTGGGGGGCCGGGATCTGGGGGCTCCCTTATTAAAGGGGGCTCCCGGATTCCGATAAGCCCCCCGCCCGCAGACCCCGACAACCAACGGCCAGGGTTGTCGGGAAGAGGCCCTTGTCCTCATCAACATGGGGACAAGGTGCTTTGGGGTGGGGGGGCCGCAGCGCGCCCCCCTCCCCCAAGGCAACAACCCCCTATGTTGAGGGCATGCGGCCTGGTACGGTTCAGGAGGGGGGGGGGCGCTCGCTCGTCCCCACCCCCATTCCTGTCCGGCCGGGCTGCGTGCTCGGATAAGGGTCTGGTATGGATTGGGGGGACCCCCCACGCCGCCTTTTCGGCGTAGGGGGTTCCCCTCAAGTTCCATACCAGACCCAAGGTCCTGGTATGCTCTTGGAGGGGGAACCCATGCCGGATTTTTATCTAAAATTTGGCGCGGAGTTCCCCCTCAAGATGATCTGAGCACAAGTCGCATGCCGAAGTCGTATCATGCGAGACGGCAATCCGACTTTGATCCGACTTCAATGATAGTCAATAGGCTGAAGTAGGATCAAAGTCGGACCAAAGTAGTACAGGGAGCATTTCTAAAGTCGGAACGACTTGTGTCGGACCAGTTAGGACGGCTCCCATAGGGAAACATTAAATTTCACACGTCATGCGACATGAGCTCCCAATGTCGGAGCGTTTGTCGGACCAGTGTGAACCCAGCCTGAGATGTTTCTACATCTTGATTGGAGTCCACCTGTGGTTAATTCAGTTGATTGGACATGATTTGGAAAGGCACACACCTGTCTATATAAGGTCCCACAGTTAACAGTTTGTGTCAGAGCACAAACCAAGCCATGAAGTCCAAGGGATTATCTGTAGACCTCCAAGATAGGATTGTATCGAAGCACAGATCTGGGGAAGGGTTCAGAAAAATGTCTGCAGCATTGAAAGTCCACAGTTTTCCTTTAGACTTACCTTAAACTATGTAGTGCAGGGGCCTGTCTAATTGGATACAATTGAAAGTTGTTTAGTTTTGTCTTCATATTATATGGTTTTTGGTAAAGCTAAGAGCCCTTGCACACTGGGGCGGTTTGCAGGCGCTATTGTGCTAATAATAGCGCCTGCAAACCGCCCCGAAAGTGCCGCTGCTTTCATTCCAGTGTGCAAGCCCCGAGGGCTTGCACACTGGAGCGATGCGCTGGCAGGACGGTAAAAAAAGTCCTGCTAGCAGCATCTAAGGAGCGGTGTGTATACCGCTCCCTTACCGCTCCTGCCCATTGAAATCAATGGGACGGCGCGGCTATACCGCCGGGAAAAGCGCCTCTGCAGAGGCGCTTTGCGGTGGTATTTAACCCTTTCTAGGCCGCTAGCGGGGGGTAAAACCGTCCCGCTAGCGGCCGCATACCGACGTTAAAACGCCGCTAATAATAGCGGCGTTTTACCGCTGACGCCGCCCCCCGCCCCAGTGTGCAAGGGCTCTAAAGGAAAATCGTAGAAGTAAATTGAACATGTATGGCCAGCCTAAGTCACATAATAGTTGTTTGAGCTAAGCTGGCCCAAACAAACTATTTCTATCACTAAGAAATGCGGCTGCTGTGTGCGCCATATAAACGGTATGTAGCATCAGTTACATACAGTATACAGCTCTGTGTTCTGGCTGCAGTATGAGGACTTCCAATCCCGTTCCTGGAGAAAAGTTGAGTTAGGCTGAGCACTGCTCAGCCATTCACAAGAAGCCTTGTTTTTGTTTTTTTTTTTTTTTTTTTTATAAATGAGTACAAGGCTTCCTTTGATTGGCTGATGTGGAAAGGTGTTCGGATGACATTGCAATTGCTACCTTAGCCAGAGAGGTAGCCTTTTAATCATTTATAAAAATATAGGGCTTCCTGTGTATGGCTGAGCAGCACCCAGTCTGACGAGATTTTGTTCTGGGAACGGGCTGAGAAGTCCCTGTACTGCTGCTGGAACACAGTGCTGTATACTGTATGCAGCGGAATGCTAGATTATCAAGCTGTCAACTTTTTTGTTTTCTTGTGAGTTTTACAGCAGCTGTAATTAAAGTTTTACTAAAGGCATTTCTTAAAATTAAAATCATAAACATGTTCTTACCTGCTCTGGACAATGGTATTGCACAAAGAGGCCTCGATCCTCCTCTTCTGGGGTCCCCCACTGGCTCTCCTGGCTCCTCCTCTTCTCTGTGTGCACCCATAGCAAGCCACTTGCTATGGGGGCACACGTGTGTGGGCACTGCCGAGCTGTGGGAGCCGCGCTCCTCAGACACACAGTGTGGCCTTGCCCTGCCCCCCCGATTCCTTGTCGCAGCATCTGATTGACAGCAGCAGGAGCCAATGGTCCTGCTGCTGCCTGAGTTCCTGTGTGAAGAGAGGAGAGAAGAGATCCAACCATGCACAGCACTGCGATTGAGGACTCCGGTAAGTAGGGAGGTGGGCGAGGACAGCAATCTGTGAAATGTTTTTTTACCTTAACCTCCCTGGCGACCACACTCGGGGCAAATTTTTATTACCAAAAGCGGTAACCCCGAGCCACACTCAGGATTACATCGCAGTATCCTGGCAAAGTTACCTACCTTGTCCCCAGGATCCTGCGATGTCCTCCCGCTGTGTCCTTCACCTGATGTACTGTGTTCCGGGCTCTGTTCCCTGCGAGCGTTGTGACGCACGGGGGCGAAGCCCAGCTGCAAATGCAAAATAGTGAAAAATGCATAACACATACAGTACACTGTAAGATTACATTACTGTATCAAATCATTTCGCCTCCCTTTTGTCCCTAGTGCTTTGTCCGGTGCCCTGCATGCACTTTTATATAATATATACCGTACTGTTCTTTCTGCCTGGAAACCTGAAATTGTCCATGGTAACCAAAAAGTGTCCCTTTACGTCAAAAGTGGTTTTAGCTAGAAAACAGTGATAGTAAATTAGAACACTTGCCGACTTGAGCGATAGTGATTTGTGGGGAAATTCGTCATCAAACACTGAAAGTGATGACAGCGACAATTCTGCAACTGAGCACATTTCAGTGTTTTTGATTACATTATTGAATACATTTTATTTTTATTATATTATTATTTTTGATAATTATTTATAGTTTATTATATTATAATTTTATGATGCATGTTTCAAACTTTATCAAAGCTGGGACGTCTACTAGACTCTTTGGACAGATTTAAGTGAGTTATTCCTAAGAATTACAGGCCTACAATATAAAACGCCAAATTTCTATGCAAAACTATGTACCGCTTTTAGACGCAAAAATCTGACATAATCATACCGCCAGGGAGGTTAAAGAAGTTGTAAAGGCAGAAGGTTTTTTTATCTTAATGCATTCTAGATAAAAAAACCTGTGTGTAACAGCCTCCCCAGCACCCCCCAATTACCTACCTGAGCTCCTTCTCTCTCCAGTGATGTCCACAATTCCCTAAACCATCCAGTAAACTCCTCCTGATTGGCTGAAACAGCAGCGGTGCCATTGGCTCCCGCGGCTGTCAATAGTCAGCCAATCAGGGCAGAGAGGGGGCGGGACCAGGTCGGGGCTCTGTGTCTGAATGGATACACGGAGCTCTGACTCGGCTTGGCTGCACCCCTGTAGCAAGCTGCTGGCTGAGGGGCACTCAAAGGAGGGAGGGACTAGGAGCAGTAAAGAGGGACCCCAGAAGAGGAGGATCCAGGCTGCTCTGTGGAAAACCAACTGCACAGAGGAGGTAAGTATAACATGTTTGTTTAAAAAAAAAAAAAAAGAGCCTGTACAATGACTTTAATGCTGGAAATGCATTAAAGTAAAACACGTTTTGACTTAAAGCGGAGTTCCACCCAAAAGTGGAACTTCCGCTCATCGGATTCCTCCCCCCCTCCGGTGTCACAATTGGCACCTTTCAGGGGGGAGGGGGTGCAGATACCTGTATAATACAGGTATCTGCACCCACTTCCGGGAATAGAATCCTGCGGGAGTCATGCCGCCTCCCGCACTCCCCCGCTGTCTCCTGGGAAAGACACAGGTCCCAGGAGATAGCGGGGACCATTGAGAACACGCAGCGCGACTCGCGCATGCACAGTAGGGAACCGGGAAGTGAAGCTGCAACGCTTCACTTCCTGATTCCCTCACTGAGAATGGCGGCGGCACCCCCCAAGAACGAGGGACGGTTCGGTCTCGGGTGCCGACATCGCTGGACCCCGGAACAGATGAGTGACCTTATTTTAAAAGTCAGCAGCTGCAGTATTTGCAGCTGCTGACATCTAAAAAAAAATTTTTGCCGGACTCCCGCTTTAAGAACTTTAACGATAAAAAAAAAAAAAAAAAAAAAGCCAACAGATTGATAATCAATCTCCTCTGAAGAGTCTGGGCTCAGTAAAGCTAGAGTTTTAGGTACATGTATGGGAGAAGAGAAGGCACAGACTGGGTACAGAATGTAGAAGGGGCTTCAGTGGTGGCTGTAAATCCCTCATAGGAACACCCATAATTTTGGCTTCAGCCCAGGGAGGAGCTACAGCCAGCCCCGTTTAGAATAAAAAATTACATCTCATTTTATAACCACTGCTCAGGTTGAAATTAAAACAAGTGTGATGTGCACGGGGTCCCCCGGGGGTTTCATATTTGTGGCAATACTTCTTTAGAATAATGCTTTCCATCAGCATGAATATTTTTTTAAGTTGTACTGCATATTGCTTTGCTTTATGACAACATGCTGACAGTGAAGGTATGTAGGAGAGGAGAAGAAGAATCCGGAGCCTGCAGGAATCGGGACATGATCTCTAAGGTGTTTGCTTTAGCTGGAGAGATTTGAGTTTTGTAAACATCAAGTTATTTTGTTATTTTAAAGAATGTGGGAGGTAAGGTCAGAATTCTTATGAAAAGCTGTAAATTTTTCCTCTACTAGCTGTGCTTCTCATAGCCTTGATAAATGAAATCCCGAACACAAAGGCTTTTAATGGTAGAACTCGACGCACATTGTATCCTGTGTATGACTCAGGGAATAGTGCTTATTGTCTGTCAGTAGCAATAGAACATGAAGAGTAGTGACAACAAATGATAATTTCTGCAACAAAATCAATTGACTTTCATTGTCGTCATCGTCCTGCTGAATGTGTTGATCATAGAGGATTCCTTTGTAACAGATTTCCAGAGTCATTCCTTTTCTTATCTAGGATAATACTGTAGTATCTGCCTGTCCATAAATGTTTATCAGCTGTACATTGATGGGCTTACGTCACAATCATTCGCCATAATTGCTTGCGTGATTCTTATTCATGCTGTGGATTGCTTGATTTTTATATAAGCCAGCTGTAAAAGAGAAGCATGGAAATCCATTTTTTTGCAGATTCCTGCCTACCTCGCTGAATGCAGAAGTGCTCTGATGCTGCATCTGTCCCCCACCAGCTCTAACACTGAGAACCGAGCGATCAAATGCCACCAATCGCTCAGTTCTCAGGGCTCCCTTAGCAGAGAGCTGGTGACTGTCAGTCATCAGCTCTCTGCTCCCCCCCCCCCCCCGCTCACTGGAGCGCTGGGCTGTGGAAGGAGCGGCCGGCCCAGGCTCTCATCGGCTCGCTGAGAGGCTGAGCCAGGTGCCGATCCGGGGTTCTGGGTGGATCCTGACCATGTGGTCGGGATCTTGCTTGAGCTGGGACCGGCTCTGTGATGTCAGCAAACAGCAGACTTTAGCCTGTTGTCTGCTGAAAATGGGTCACAGGAATGCAGAATGAACTGCAGTCCTGTGATCCACAGGAGAAGTACAACCAAACGACCTTTGGTTGTACGCCTTTTAATAGCAGAACAATATATACCTTTTTAGCTTCATTAAAAGAGAAGTGTGTTTTTTTTCTTATATTCTTACTTGCCTAGGTAGATGCAGCATCAGACCGATGCTGCAGCTGTCGCCCGGCGTCTCTGCACTTAGAACCAAGCCATCAAACATTGCCGATAGCTCGGTTCACACTCCTCCCCGAGCAGAGAGATGCTGACTGTCAGTCAACATCACTCCTGCTCTGCTCCTCTATGCTAATTGGAGCGCTGAGCTGTGGAGGGGTGGGGAGTGGCCGTCTCAGCGGCTTGCTGAGACTGCCATCAGTTAAGGCAGCTGGCGGATCCAGACTTCGGAACTTGGGATGACGCGCTGCCTCGGCTGATTGCAGTGACGTCAGCGGAGAGCGGACTTCAGATCGCTCTCTGCTGAAAACGAGTCACAGGAGTGGCAAACGGATTGAACTCCTGTGACCCATAGGAGAAGCCCAGTCTAAAAAGCTCAGGCTAAACTTCTCCTTTAAATTAATTCCCCTAATTTAGTTAGCCTTTAAAGAAACATATATAAGTATTCTAACAACATTGTCTGCCCAAAGCCTAATTGATCTCTCAGTTTAAACCTGAAAAATAAATTCCAGATGCATCTAGACAAAAGGTGCTCACAGTCTTACAATTTGATTTCTTTCTAAAGCAACTACAGCCTAAGTAGAAAAGCCTGTCCCCTGCGGAGTGAGCGCCTTTCTCTCCATGTGGAAGCAGTGGTCCCTCTGCAGAGGTCAGACACGCCCCGCCCCCGCCCCTGAGTTAGAACTATAACATTACAGTCAGTGAAGCTCATGCTCCCCTGTGATTGGAGAGCTGTGTAATTTTTCAACCTATTTTAACAGACCAAGCTGTCCAGCAAAAGTGGCAGAGGGTTGAGACAAACCATTTAAAGCTGAACTCCAGCTAACACTTTATAAGCAGTTACAGCAAACCATTTTTTCTTTGAGATAAATGTTTTACATACATAAATAAAAATGGCCATTGTAAGCACCCCTGTCGGTATTATTTGTTAGTAAAGTCCATCTAAATCTGATAGTGAAACGCTCCCCTCTCTCCAGACTAACCATGCTGCTGTCCATGGTTGTCTGCTTTACTACTTCATCCAGAATGCAGACACTACTTATGCCGCATACACACGACCGGTCTTTCCGTCAGAATAAACTCTGAAGGACTTTCCGATGGAGTTCCGCTGAAACTGTCTTGCGTACACGCGATCACACCAAAGTCCGACCGTCTAGAACGCGGTGACGTACAACACGTACGATGGGACTAGGAAAAGGAAGTTCAATAGCCAGTAGCCAATAGTTGCCGTCTTGTACTTGCTTCAGAGCATGCGTCTTTTTTGGTCCATCGGAACAGCATACAGACAAGCGGTTTTCCCGATAGGAACTGTTTCCGCTGGAAAGATTTGAAATGTTCTATTTCTAGGTCCGTCAGAATTTTCCAAACAAAAAGTCCGATGAAGCCCACACACGATCGGAATGTTCGATGGAATGATTCCGTCTGACCTTTTCTGTGGAAAGACCAGTTGTGTGTACGCGGCATAAGAAAGGAAGTATGTCATGGCTGGATCACCTGGTGACCTGGTAAATAGGGGGAAAAAAACGATTGCAGCCACCACATTTAAGAATTGGTAATATACAATATATTATTATTTTTTTATTTTTTTTTTGTGTTTAATACTACTGTAAGTAACTTTTTTGTTAGAGATAAAAACAATGAAAGGACTGAAATTGTTTGACAGACAGACAGATAAGTGGTACATGGCGTATACAGTATTCTAGATGAATCAAGCGGAGTGGGTGTTTCTGTGGTTGGATTAGGGATGGAAAGGTTTTCTCTGTAAAGTGTGATTACATGGTGTAATATACATACCAAACCACATCCATGGCCTGCCACCTTTACCAACATTACTGCATTCTGAGACTGAGTTGCTGTCACTACTTTGATCATTTAATGAATCTTTCAATCTGTCACAAATTCAGATTGTCTATTGTGAATAATACAAAAGCAGGGATTAGAGGCTGTGTACAGTCAAGGTCAAAACCCCAGCCAGTTTATTATTTTTATCTTTGTGTATCATTGAGAGATTTCCCTTTTACTTCCTGTCCCAGATACCCAACCGCACTTTACAGGAAGCTTGCCAAAGTGAAGGGAATTCCCCTTTTAGACAGTTGCCTCCCCAACAGATGTCCCCATTGGAAGATTTGCCCTTAGGCCTTTTTCACACTGATGGACCGATTGGGTCTGCCGGTCAGTTTTTCAGGCGGAACTGATCGGGCAATCCATTGCTGTCTATAGCGATATCCGATCGGGCAATCCATTGCTGTCTATAGAGATACCGTCAGCTGACATGTGTTTGATGACACCCACTGACATCCGATCTGATCCTGTCTGCTAATAACAGACGGGTGGGGTTCCGTTCCCCATCCGTCCGGCGGGTCAGATGAGAATGGATAGGCGTTCTGTTTCCATCCAGCAGCCCATAGAGGACAGTGGGCTGTGTCTGTGTTGAGGACTCAGGTGGACCTGTCATCCGCTTGCTCGGCAGGGATCAGCAGAGAGATCCACTGCTGACTGGGCCGATCCCTTGGTGGGCTCCAGTGTGAATGGGGCCTTAGCTCTGTTGGGGACAACTATAAAATTATGTATTTCCTCACTATGTGTTAGGGTGAACATTGTCATCGTCAGTTGGGGGAATCTCCCCAACTGGGATAGACACAGCAATAAATACACAGCAGATGGTCTAACCCTTCCCCACTCTATACAAAACTAAAAAAAAAAATGTCTACAAATACACATAACCACATGCCCAGACATAAAAAAAGGCATCTGAAGTTGAATCCAAATCTTGAGTTCCCTGTAAACATTGAGATTGGGTTTAATCCTCTCCACGCATTGAGAAAGGTCCAAGGGGGAGAGCCAATCACAAATCTTACAGGAAAAGTCAACATTTTTTACGTCATTTGTCGATTTCTTATCTCAGAAGGTAACCTTATTTTTATTGTGTATTTAGCTTGTTTAGCAGGTTGGTGGCAGGTTCACTTTAACCCTTTCACTTCTGTGGTCCCCCCCCCCCACACACACACACACCAGTTTTTCTATATTTGACATGCATTTTGCAAACCTGAAAGTTTGAGAAAAACACTCTTTCTCCCAAATTTCATAAAAAACAAACAAACTGGAGAAAATTAAAAGCAGAACAAATGTGGGATTATGGGCCACATTGAACAATCACTTGGGTTGCCATCTAGATGCGGTGTGTGCCTCCTGGTGTTTTAGTGTGCGTGGGATGTACAGGTGAAGCCTGTCGAAGTCTGGGGCTGGCTGAAGCTGGATGGGGCTGAGCACCGATCTCTTAGTACAGCATTCGCCCCATCAAGTTGCAAGCTGCCATAGACTTTGACAGGCTGCAGGCAGCACTTGTTCCTCCCAGGCACACTAAAACATCAGGAGGGAACGCACAGCAGCTAGACAGCCCCACGTATAAGGGGCCTTCATGTTAATCAGTTTAAGTCATTTCATGTGCCTCTCATTATTAAAATAATATATTGCATTTTATTTAGCCCTATGTCCTAGTTTAAATCCATGGAAGAATAGCCATGTGATGTATTGTAGGTGATTGCTGACATTTTCCTGATGGCAGGGAAGCTAATCAGCCAGCACTGTGCTGTCACTGGTTTGCGCATTACTACAAGCATCTTCCAGGATCCGTGCTGGTTCCTGTGCAGTGATCCATGAAGCATTATGTTTGATGATCATGTTTTCCATATTTGAGTAGTTTGTGTACATTCAAAACAGAGTCTTTGTTACATGTCTGCAAACAAATGTTCAGCTCTGATACCTAAATTGGTTCTATTAAAGGAAACCTGTAGTGTTCCCTGACATTTCTGACCTTTCCTTCTGAAAATCCAGTTTGCCTGGCTGTCAAGCTTATCCAGTAACATCAATCATTTGAGACTCACTGACCTGCACACGTGCACCAATTCAAATGTATTCAGATGGCATTTCTTTATTCTTGCTCAGGACAATAACTCTGAAAATGAGCCTTGCTGTCAGGAAACTGGCAAAGTATAGCCAAAAATAAAAAGGAATAGCCCAATAAATAATGAAATGGCAAAAACGAGTTTTTGCTGCAATCTTCTTCTTCAGTCCTGAGATTTCCCCACAGTATTAGATGTCCTCAGTCTGATGGCCAGCGTCATTCAACCCACTTCCTTTGAGCCCACGTCATCCTGGACACAAGAGTCCTGGGGCTGGACAGTAAAAGGAGGAGAAGCACAGTGGTGAGATTGCCTTTCTGTCACTCTGCCCTCTCCTCCTATCAGCATGCCTGTTGGCAACACATTGATCGATTTTCTCCTTTAGCTACATCTTCCACTTTTTTCCAAGGTTTCAAATTCTTCCAGGGCTTCCACACCTCAGCCCTGCTGTACAGGAACTGCAGGAAGCTAAAGCAGATCAAACCCACAATAGTAAAATCAGTCTATATATGCAGTGAAGCATGCTTGTTATACTCACCGTGGAACCTAAGGGGTTATTCCTGCACTTTTTGTAAAAAGGCTGTTTGATCCTGTCTTCTCTGATCCTCCCCTCTTTCCACTGTCCCCAATCCATCTCCTGATAAGACAGAGCCTTTGGAGTCACTCTGCACATGCTCAGTTTGGTGTGTATTGCTAGAGTTTTTTTTTTCTTGGGAGGGTGCATGTGATCAGCACAGGGCCAATCAGCACTGTTCAGACAGAGGGTCAGGGGTCCTGCAGCCTCATAGGACAATCAGGGGAGAATGAAAACTCCTACTACAAGCTTTAACCAGACACTGATAGAAGTCACAAGACTGCTATATACTGCTGCTGAGAAAAGGTATTTAGCAATTTTTATTTACTAAAATAATTGCATTTCCATGTTCTGTGGGAGACCAGATATAGTGAATGCAGGGTCCTGGGGAGACCAAACATAGTGAATGCGAGGTCCTGGGGAGACCAGATATAGGGAATGCAGGGTCCTGGGGAGACCAGATATAGGGGAATGCAGGGTCCTGGGGAGACCAGATATAGGGGATGCAGGGTCCTGGGTTTAGTAACACTTTAAGGCACTGATATGTCCATTTAAAGCTGTGGTCGTAATGACAGAGCTGCATTAGTTTTTGTCTTTTTATATGTACATAGAGTTCAGCTTTATAAAGAGCAGGTAACTACCATAATCTGACTGCTTTCTGATTTCTGTGCTTTTTCCATCTTTTGTTAAGGTGATATCATTGGTAGAGCTGCCCATAGATGGATCGAAGTTAAGTCAGTTCAGCAGGCACCAGCCAAATTGTGATCCATGTATGGGCACTGCTTGTACAGAAGTCGATATACTGATCAACTTCCATACAGCCGCTCTGTATTCCCTCTCAATCAGTGCTGCACATTATAGCTGGCAGTGCTGATCAGTCTATTGTGAAAGTGGGGAAGTCTCCCCGTTTTTAGAATACATAGACATAGCAGGAGGATTCCCTTATCCACCTTGATTGTGTGGATGGGGGAATCGGGTCAATATTTCTTGTTCAACCTGCTGGTTTAACAAAAAAAACTGCACTCCTCTATGGGCCAGCTTAAAGGGGTTGTAAAGTCAGAAGGTTTTTTATCCTAATGAATTCTATGCATTAATATAAAAATCCTTCTCTGTGCAGCAGCCGCCCCTAATACTTACCGGAGCCCCATCTCTGTCCAGCGATGTCCACGAGTGTCTCGGCCATCTGTTTGGCTGAGACACAGCAGTGGTGCTATTGACTCACGCTGCTGTCAATAAAAGTCAATTGGCCAATCAGGAGAGGGGGGGCGGGGGCGAACCGCAGATCCATGTCTGAATGGACACACGCAGCTGCAGCTCGGCTTGAGTGCCCCCATAGCAAGCTGCTTGCTGTGGGGGCACTCAACAGGAAGGAGGGGTCAAGAGCACAGAAGAGGAGGATCCAAGGTAAGTATAACATGTTTATTATTTTTATAGGGAACAAAATGAGACTTTATAATCACTTTAAGGTGATACAAGGTTTGTCTGTGGAGCTGACAGCCAATCATGTCTGTTGTTGTGTTTTTTGTTTTGTTTTTTGGGATTTTGTGAAGCAGATCATTTCCTTGTGAATGGAAATCCTCCTGTTTTCCTTTACATATGGGGCCAGTTTTCCTGCTCTGTACATAATCAGTCAAATGAAGGAATCCCAGCTGAACTGTGGGATTCTCTTTGCAGGCTGGATGATTTGACTGTGGTCTGGGATGATCAGGCACTCGTATCTGACTGTACTTACAAAGTATGCCCATAGGACAGACACCTTCTACATTTACATGGCCGACATTCTGTTTTGCTGATGGGGTTATCAGATTATTCTAGGAAGTAAATGTGTAAGCAATTTCAAAATATAAAGAGATAGATAGATATTTATATATAGATAGATAGATAGATCTATAGATATATCTATATATATATATATATATATATATATATATATATATATATATATATATATATATATATATATATATTACATACATACATTATATATATATATATATATATATATATATATATATATATATATATATATATATATATATATATATATATATAATAATATAATATAAATAACGATGTTTATGGTGGATGGATGCATCCTCCCCACTGCTCTACTGTATTCTGACAGCGGTGACTCCACTGCGATTGGCTTCATGCGCTGAACTAGTGAAATTTTTCCAGCAGTCCCATTTCAGAGCAGCCGATCGTTATATCAACTTCTCTGGAGCAAGGACAACCATAGATGGATCAAAATTTGACCAGTCCCTGCGGAACAGGCTGAATTTCTATCCACCTATTACTGTATAATCCTCTAGTTCCCCTCTACA
Organism: Aquarana catesbeiana; assembly: GCF_042186555.1. Classification (NCBI taxonomy): domain Eukaryota; kingdom Metazoa; phylum Chordata; class Amphibia; order Anura; family Ranidae; genus Aquarana; species Aquarana catesbeiana. The sequence continues at coordinate 88,451,788 of NC_133336.1, forward strand.
TGTATTGCAACATTTAGAAGAGAATGAATGGGACTTTCTCCACAGGTCACAGACATGTGATAGTGACAAAAGTTGTGACGTTGCAGTTGGGACTTTTGCATGTCACTGTGACCCATGTGGCAGCAATTCCTGACAAGTGAAACCAATCTATGAACTGGTAATACTATGTAGTAGAGCTGCACGATTCTGGCCAAAATGAGAATCACAATTTTTTTGCTTAGAATAAAAACATCACAATTCTCGCGGGGTAAAATCTTTCACATTATACAAAAAAAATTGGGCTAACTTTACTGTGTTTTTTTTTTTTTTTTTTTTTTTTTTTTTAACTAATTAAAGTGTATTTTTTTTCCCCAAAAAATTGCATTTGAACGACTGCTGCTCAAATAGAGTGTGACATAAAATATTGCAACAACCACCATTTTATTCTCTATGGTCTCTACTAAAAAAATATATACAATGTTTGGGGGTTCTAAGTAATTTTCTAGCAAAAAAAATTATTTTAACTTGAAACCAACAAATGTCAGAAACAGGTTTAGTGTTTAAGTGGTTAAACTTTAAACTTCCCTCATTTACACACCAAAGTGTATTCCTTTGATTTAAAGGACAAACCGTTACAATGTTTATACTTAAGTTCCACTGCTAAAGAATGTTGTGATTCTTGGCAAACTACGTTTTTTTTTCCTTTCTTTTGGGGGCTGTCAGCTTTAGCAGAGCAGAGAGAATTCTCTGCATAGAAAGAATCGGGAAATACTTTGTCAAGATCATAACGGGGAAAAAATCGCGATAACGATTCTTAACGATTAATCATGCAGCTCTACTATGTAGAAATGTTTCTGTGATCTCCTGCAGCCAGAATCCAGACAGCCCTTTACGTGTTGTAGAAGGGTGCTTTCCTAAAAAGTAACTTCACCTATGCCCATTAAAATTATACCCCATATGCCCCTTAAAGTTGCACTAAATTATATCCTTAGGGGGAGAGTTACTAAAACTGGTTCACCCAGAATCTGGTGCAGCTGGGCATGGTAACCAATCATCTTCTAGGTTTTGGCCCTCGTTCACATTGAACACGGCTTTGACATGATTTCAAAGCTACATTTTAGTGCGATTTTGTGTGCGACTTGAGAGACATCTGTGTGGCTTCATGCACATATGTCTATTAAAGTCGCACCCGAAATTGGCAAATTTAGTGAAGGAACTACTTTTGCAAATCGGAGGGGTGCCCCAAAGTCGGCGTCACACCGATTGCATCGGTGCTATTGCCGGCAATAGGCTACGACTTGTCATGCGATTTGACCTGTCAAATTCCACGGGTGTATGCTGTATTTTTAGAGTGACAACTCCTAAAAATATGGATTCCCCTCACATTTCAATGACATTAGTCACCAAGGAAAAAGGAGGGGTGAATCTTACAGGACACAGAGAGCAAACCTTTTTCTTTTCAGTTTTGGATAGAATGGGGAAGGTGTAGAAGCAGTGGCGGATGGTGCTCAATATTTGGGGAGGGGGGGTGGCAAACCAACTTGACATGAAGGCGGCGATCACCGGCACCACCAACCCCCCCGGTCGGACAGACGGGAAGGCGGAGGGCCTCCTTACATTAGGAGGCAGATGACGAGTCCACACAAGATGACACTGTCAGCTCCCCTCCTCCTCCCGCCACTGTCCGAGCCGTCCATGGAGACCTCACTTCGGGGGGGTTTCCTTCTCCTCCCAAGTGAACAGGAAGTGGGTCCTGAGACTCACTAATCTCAGGACCCACGGCCGCTTCCTGATTGGCCAGGAGGAGAATCAGGAAGGCAATACTGAATATTCACTATTGTCACACAAGTGGGTGGGCTCGGGGTGCAGTGCTCTGCGCCCCGATCCCACCCTTTTTTTAAGCCGACTAGAGCCTCGTGTTCTAATCATGTGCCTTAAAAAAAAATACCTATTGAAATCCATGTGTCTGGCACCCTGCATGGAGATTAGGGGCCGGGCGCATGGGTTAGGGGAGGCAGCGCCCGTGCGTCCCATATGGACGTGCCACCACTGGGTAGAAGCTCTGTATGCTTCTATTGCTCTCTATGGCCTCATTGGGGACATTGATCCTATCTTCTTGTCTCAGTGAGAACCAGTCTTAGGCTGGCCATACATGGTTCGAATCTCAGCCGGTTTCCGCTGAACCAGCTGAGATTCTAACCATTAATGGGCAGGCTGAATGTACCAAGTTTATTGATTATTCAACTTAGGTACAACCAGCCTTCCGGATTCACTTGCGATTATCGCAAACGGCTGCTATAGCGATAATCACTGGCTTCTCCCAGCAGGGACGGCTTTCCCCACCTCCTCACTGGAGTAGTTTTGCATAGAGCACCCCCGATCCTCCTCTTCCCGGGTCCCCTGCTGGCGCTCCTGGGCCCCGTGCCCCCTGAGCAAGCAACCAATGAGGAGGGAGAATCCCCGGAGGCTCTCGTGCACATGGCTGGATTGTGATGGGGCTCAGGTAACTATTTGGAGGGGGGGGGGGGGCTGCTGCACAGAGAATATTTTTTATACCTTCATGCATAGAATGCATGAAGGTAAAACACATTCAGTCTTTAGAACCATTTTAACCCCCCGCTGCCTCCCGACACAATAAAGAGATCTAAATGCCAGGAGGCAGGCTTTCCAATCGTCTGTCCGCTGCAGTTGGCTGTTAGTGACCATATGACTGGAAGCTTCCGATCACAAGTATGCATCAGGAGAAGCCTGTGACGGCTTAGTTATTGTGCTGAGGGGACACAGTGAGTGCGCTGTGAGCACAGAAAAGTAATTGACTCACATGCGCGGAGGGTCCATGTTAAAGCCGGGTCTCCGTATGTGCATACTGCCAACAGGAAAAGGTTAAAGTGTATCTTAAGAAAAAAATATTTTTAGTTTTCAATAGAGTGGGAATGACATAAAACCCCTTTTCAGTTATTTATTTTTTTCTGCAATTGTCCCATAGATTTGGATTTTCCTTCACTAAAGCAGGCCATAGCCATGTTCAAATCGTCAGGACCTGGCCGAGATCCGAACCATTAATGGGCAGGCTGAATATACCAAGTTGATTGATCAACTCGAGTACAACCAGCCTGCCGGATTTGCTTGCGATTATTGTAAGTGGCTGCTATAGACACTATGAATAATCACTGTCTTCTCCCGGCAGGGGCGGCCGACCCCCTGAAGAAGACAATGGGCCACCATTAGAGATTCCTGCATCAACACTGTCTGTGTTGATACGGGGAATCGAGCAAATTTTTTGTTGCAGGACAGAAATTTGCTCTGTGTATGGCCGTCCGTACAGGACAAGATGAGGTGAAATACTCTTCAAGAGTGACACAAGCAACGGTGACTTCATCCTGGAACAATCGTTCTCCTCTTCCTGATCAGGTGACACTTTAGATACTGTAATTACTACCCATGCAGCAAATACCTAAGATACTGATCAAGTACGTGCAGGCATCTTGTCACAAACATCTGATAAGCTGTTGGCAATAACTGTTTTTTTTTTTTTGCCGTAGATTTCCTTACAAGCTCTTGTCGTTCCTACCAAGTACTGTATAGCTATAATCCTAGTTATGAGAAGAGAAAAAAAAAACTGCACAGCCCTTATGTTTTTGAATTCTTATCTGATGTATTACTTTCACTAATTTCCTGAAAGTACAGTTCAAATGTTTTCCGAAACAGTTCCAGCTTGTCATTTAGACAATGTAGTAGTGGTTTTACTGGTTGTGAAGCAATTTTTCAACATGACAGGGTATATATGGCATTGTTTTGTGTGAATTCCTTTTTCTGATTACCATACTGAGTACTTAGGCCTTCTAAGTTGTGTACGAACATCAGTTACTCATGTTAGGAATTTTTCTTGGGAGGAATTTCACCCCCCCCTAGGAGTGATTTTGATTTCCATCCCTTTTTACCTTGTCCACATACATTATCTACATAGCCCCAAAGCCTAAAAATCCACATAGACCACACACCACTCCAGGGTGGTCCACTACAGACAAACTCAGGAAAAACTTGCGAGGTGTTGGTCTGGATCATACCCTAGAATGGGGGTCTCCAAGCTTTCTAAACAAAAGGCCAGTTTACTGTTCTTCAGACTATAGGTGCTGGAGTAGAAAATGTCCTGGCTTCAGTGGGGGTAAAGCATGCCCCATCTTTAGTATTATGGAGAGGAATAGTGCCCCATCATTGGTGTCAGGGGGTTGCTGTCCCCCAAAAAAGTCACTGGGTCTTACTATGTTATATTTTCAATACATTTTTTTTTTTTTTGGGGGGGGGGGGGTCTTTGGTGAGATATCTGTCTAAACAGACCCCCCCCCCCAATATCTCTTTATTCGAGAAAGAGAAAGTCCCTTTCTCTGCAGCACTTTACATGAATGAAATAAGGAATCTGTGTAGAGATTCTTCATCGTTCATAAACTGACAGTCTCATGCATAGTAACACTCGCGGTTTGCTATGATCAGCTGTCAGTGGGCATATAAGAGCGTTCTGTAGTGAGCGCTGCCAGCACCCACATGTTTACCAAGCCCCAACTCCCCCCACGCACCGCTCTACCCCCCGCATATGCTCCCCAGCCTGGCAGCTCGCCGGAGCTTAGTGCCAGGCAGAAGCTGCGGGAGGGGAAGGAGGGATGCCGCTCTTAGCAGCGATGGATCGAGGGTGTAGGGGTAGTACAAGGGCGATCTGACTGGCAGGGGGAACACATCTGGATCCCCCCAAGCAGCACCTGAAGTCGGAGGGAGTGGCAGAGGAGGGATGCCGGCTAATGATGGTAGCTGCAGGGGATTCAGTTTGCCGGAGGTCAGATCCAGTGTAGGGGAGGAGGTAATCCTGTGCTTGGCGGGGGAAGGAGGAGGGTGAAGGGGAGGAGAGTGGGGGGAGTAGTTTTAGATGGAAGGGAGCGGTGGGAGGTGGAGAAGCAGGGGGCAGGGAAGAGGCGGCATGGGTGTGTGGGGGGGGTCACATCTGAGGTTATTAACTCTGATCAGCAGATAGTAATCCGCTGATCAGAGTTATAGAATTGTTCAGCAGTGTCTGCTGAACAATTCTGCTATAAGTTTATGGTTATTTAAGTGACCATGAGCTTAGAGGGGAGGGAGAAATGAGGTCCTTACGAACCTGGCCACCTGCAGGTACTTCTGTACGACATGGCAGTGAAAGGGTTAAAAAGAGTATGTAAACCCAATATTTAATATTCCTGATATGTGCCTGCTGTATCATGTACGTGTGTAAGAAAATAACATGTTCGCTTTGTATTGCTTCCTTTATGTGATATCCCTGGTGTCAGTCCCTCTGCTTTCCTATTAAAAACTGACCACACTAGACCAGAGAGCTTGTGGTCAGTTCTATAGCTGTGCCGGGAACTCTGCCTGCTCTCCTCCAATGATTAGACTTGTCCTGACCCTTCACTCGCTGCACAGCCTTTCACTGGGAAGCGCAGTGTGCTGCTGCTTCTCCTCCTCCTCCTCCCAGCTCTTATGCAGCTGAGAACAGGGAGAATTTGATCATTTATAAAAAAAAAAGGGGGGGGGGGGGGAAGTTTTTCTAATGCTTTTTTTAAATATCTATGCACAAATGTTTTGGCTTTTATTTCTATTTTAAACTGAATGGATTGTTTTACAAGGTGAGGGTCAACATATACTTTAGGCCCCATTCACACTGCTGCGACCACGATTTTGACGCAAATGCGACGCGATTTCAGGGAATGCCTGTGTAAACTTGAGGTCTATGGAGCGCAGTGCATTTGTGACTTTCGTGGGTTAGCTGCACTGAGCCATAGACATCTATTATATCCTGCAGTTGTGGTGCACTTTCTGAAAGCACACTAAAACTCCCGCATTCATTTCAGAAAGTGCACCAAACCCGCAGGATATAATAGCAGTCTATAGCTAAGTGCAGGAAAGCTGCAGGTACACTGCACTGCACCCGTGGTGTGGGTAAACCACAGCACATCAGTGTGAAAGCAGCCCCTTTACTATTATGCCCAGTGTATTGCTTCACACTGACCTGAAGATCTCTTCTTTCCTGCTGCTGGCACCACTCTGGAGACCACTAGCCAGGATAAGAGGTGGAGTGGAGTTGGTATCACTCCGCATGGGACAGGAGCCAGCACTACAGAGGAGGCATCAGCTTATGTGGATCTTTTCTCCCTATTACAGCTCTAACTTTACAAGTAGTCCCTCTGCATTGGACTCTGTGTGATGCTCTGGGATGGCAGTTCAGCAAGTCCAGACCGCGATCTACCAGTCACCTGTCCGCGATCTACAGGTAGATCAGGATCTAGAAGTTGCTGACCCCCGGTCTATGGGGTAATCGGATGGAAACAGACTGCCTGTACATTTCTATCTGATCTGCCAGACGGATGGGAAATAGGTCCCCCATTCACCTGTTTTTGGTAGACAGGATCGATTGGAATGGCGGCAGGTGTCAGCGGACATGTGTCTGCTGACATCCCCCCGCTCCATTGAAGAGACTGGAGGGTCTGATCAGATCTGCCTGAAAAACTGACAGGCAGACCTGATTGGATCGCCTGTGTGAAAGGGGGCCGTACATAATCGTATACTGCAGATATATAGAGCAGTAAAGCTTTAGGTATGAATTCAGAATGTCCCAAAAAAGGTTTGCCCCAAGTGGGGGGCCATTAATCAGCTGCTGCTGAGTGGTTGGTGAGTGCAGTGGGGTGTTTGTATTTGTATTATTATTAAATTATGTGTACAGTAACTCTTCATAGACAATGAACTTGTGAATCACCGTTAATGCATGTCTAAAATAGCAGCCAGTCTTTATATACAGTACATAAAGCTTTTTTCTTTTGAGTGGTGTTCTATAATGTTTCTAATAGACCCATTAAAATAATGTGGCGTCATATGATTGTTGTATAACTTTTATAACTCTTTGTTACACCTTGTATGAGTTATGATATGACTGGAAATGTTCTGGTGTTTGAATAAGCAATGGTGCCTGATAGTTTGAAATCTTTGGTCTAACATTAACCCCCACCCCACCCCCCAACCTCCAAAAAGAAAAAATGTAATACATTGCAGCTTATCGATTCCTAAATGTGTTGACTGCATTGGCTTTCTTTTTTTTAGGCTTTATTTTCACCTTGAGGCCAGAGTTCATGAATACACTAAAGACTGACTGATTTGCCTGAGTATTTTTTTTTCAATTTTTTAATATATAAAGAGATTTTATTTTGGGTCAATATTTTTAGAATGAATTATTCAGAATGAGCGCACTGCTTATTCCTCTGCCAGGGGCATCATGCACAGACACATGCAGATATAAAAGGCACAAGTTAATGCAGCTTTGTAATAAATACATAATTAAATATATATTTTTTTTCATTACAAGTGGTGTGTGAGTACCTGAATGTGACCTGGTATCCGCTTCCTGCAGTTCCTGTACAGCAGAGCTGAAGTGTGAGAGGAAGAAGCTAAAGACGGAGTCAATCAGTTGATGCTCTGACAAGAAGCATGCTGATAGGAAGAGAAAGCAGAGTGACGGAAATGAGCTCATGACTAAGCAGCTTATTTTTTAATTGTCCAGTCAGTTTGGGTCAGGGCCAGGGGTTGAATGAGAACATCTAATGGAAGCAAAAAATATTGCAGGGGAAATCTCTGGATTGTAGCAGACAATTGCAGTGAAAGCTGGTTTTCTTTAAACCTTTTTTATGAGGTATTCATTTTCATCTTGGTATTTTTGGCTAGGCTGCTGCTCAGATTGTACACGTGGGGGTTTAATGCTCGTTCACAAGTGTGGCAGGCATCTCTGTTCCTCTGAAATGTGACCCATGCTCAGATTGCTTTTCAAAGGTGTTGACAGGCAGTGAGTCATTTCACTTCCCCGCCACCTGATTTAACCCTATATATGTCATACTACCACAGTGCCGACACAAGCATTTTCAGGCATTTGCCATGCGGTTCCGGAGCAAAAGAACTGCATTAGTCACACTTGGTGGTGACATCTTCAGCCGATAGCAAAATGCACGTTAAGTTTTGCTGCAGCTGCATGTTTGTGTTCAGGTGGGCTGTCGGGGGTGCTAAAACCGTGCCTCTACCACATGGTTTTACCTCTCCCCAACCTCACGTGTGAAGGTGATACAATACCCTAATGCTGACTGAAAAGCATTCCAAATGCACTGTAAAGGCCAAGTCTGCAGATTAAAAAAAAACTTCCTCGGGCCCATTTGTTCAATGGGGGGGGGGGGGGGGGGCAGGAAGGGGTTATTTAATGACTTTCCGGTGCAGGCGGAATAATCTGTAGCACCCTTATCTTTCACTTCTCAAATCATAGAAGCTGTACTATAGGCTCCATGAATGAAAAGCAACCTATGAATGGAGGGCAGGTAGATGAAAGAAAGGCCCGCCTTCTTCATTCATAGACGCTATATGTAATGAAACATCCCACACTCCGTTTGAGTGCTTTCGTCATATACCGCTTCCTCCCAGTCTGAATATAGATGTCAGATATTCCAACTGCTCACAAGCACAAAACAAGACGATACTTGTTTAGTTGCTGAACATGGACTGTTTATTAGAGCCAAAATACAAGTCTTATATACAGTACAAGAGGAGGTCCCCCTTCCTGCTCATATTACTCTAACAATACACCTGTAACCAGAAACCTAATTAACATGAGCCGATTAACTAATCCCTTAAAGCAGCTGATTTGACTCCGTGCCCTCCTGAGCATTGTTATGATTAATCAGGATTTCACTACAGGTCAGACGTCACCGAGCTTCACACGGTAGATTATACATTATCATAAGTATAAACGCAGGACACCTTCTCACAATAGCAGGAGCTCCAGCAGGAGTCGGCCCATCTCCTACATTGTACAGAGGCCAATGTGATCAGCTCTCTCAACTAAGATGTTGAGTTCAGAATCAAAAAAACCAATAATAGTCTTTACATATATCCTGGGAGATATTGTGGATAAATATTACTGTCCCATTTTAAGTAATCCAAGACATATTTTCTCAGTCACCCTGTGCCAGGATGGCACAGGGTGACTTAGACATAAGAGGTGCATGGGGAGCTGAAACAAGGGTTTCCCAACCTTTCCAAGAGGTTCTGGGTTCCACGGGCCCTCCCATCACACTATAGTTCAGCTTCTGTGAATGGAGGAGGGGGCAAGCATAGTTGGCACTTTTAATCTTTATTAACCTCCGCCACACTGGAAGATTATGGCTGCACTGCAGGGATAGGTGGAGGGTCAAAGGATGGGAGTTATTAACTAAATCTGCAGCGTCAGCATGGAACACTTCTAATTGATTGTAAGTACTGTTACTTGTGCTGATTCTTTCTTTAAATTAAACTTTGCCTTTAGGCCAAAAGATCTCAGCAGTCTCGCACCCAGGGCTTTTTTTTTTTTTTTTTTTTAGCTGGAATGAGGGTAACCATAATGCTGATGTGGCCTGCAATGAAATTAAGTTTGACACCCCTAGCTTAGAGGAATTCCAGGTCCACCTGGGGACGTTCTATTGACTGCAAGTCTCCTTTATCAGTTTATCTGGGCAGTTAGATTTACAATGTGGTCATTAAGAACCTTTCAGCCATTTGTCGAAATATACCTGAAGTGTATCATAAGTGGGACAGTGAAAGCGAGAAGAGATTAGGCTTTTCTGTAAACACGTGTCTACCTGAAGGCAATCATCATTAAGGTGGCTAACTCAGTGGAGAGGGTGATTACTAAAGGATGTGGCTTTTACTAAAGGTAAATACTACGCCCCATGTAGATAAGAATGTAATAAGCTGTGTTGACATTACATACCTGTCCAGAGGCTGGGCCTGATTACACAGAACCTGGCCACATTCTTCCTGCCTTAATTCTCTGGATAAAATGCGCTGCTTTCAAAATTTGAAAGATGTGGCGGAGGACTTTGTACTGTACTTGGAAACTGATAAGAAAGTCATTTCTGCTTTTTATTCTGTCCTTATGACTATGAGTTTCGTAAATGGAAATATACTGTGAGAACTTTTTTTCAGAAGATTATTACATGCCTTACCTTGTGAACAAGCCCTGACCACATGGAATAGCCATGGTTCATCAACTTTTAATTTTCACTCTTCTGGCGACTGCAATGCTTGTTTGCCAGTTTTGCGTACTGCCAATACACAGTGTAAGCAGCAGGGCTTGGTTTTATAAGTAAGGGAAGGCAGGGCCTTTATGCCCATTTAGTCCCAAAAAATACTAGTTGATCCTGCTAGAGAAGTGAATTGGAATCCACTTCCTGTAGACAGGTGGCAAAAAGGTTGCATATCCTGTAAATTTGTATCCAGCATTGTCACCCTTTCCGACATGCTCCATGCTTTACCTGCCAATACACTGTGTGATTTTAAAGCATGATTTTGACAAAGAGCATGAGCACGAAACATGCAAGTCATGGCAAGAGAACAGTGGACGCTTACACAACTGACTTCAGGACACCTTTCCCCTTCATCTCCGTCACAGCAGTGACGTCACAGAAGGCACATAGGCGTGGTGAGAATATCGACCCTGCTTGGCTTGGTTGTTCCCTCTGGGGCCGTTTTGCATCACACAGCTTGCCTTTCTATCCATCCTGCTGACCACCATCCAGCCGTGGAATCCACCTGGAGCTGGCAGCCAGCAGCCAGTACGCTCCCTCTCTGGGAACTGAATTTTCTCCCCTCCATTTCATTGGCTGGTGATTGATGTTCAAACCATCTCCAGGCAAGCCTCCCAGATGATTGTTTCCCCCTATCCACTCTGAGGTCCTGGTAACGTTCACTACCATTTATTTTAAACTTTGACTGTTCAACCATTTTTTAACTTTATGGAATAAATAGCACTGTTTATACATACAGTAATACGTTGGAACTTATTTGATCATTCTTTCAGATCGCTGCATTTAGTGTTTTTTTCTTTGACTGTCGCATCTCTTTCCATGCTGTGCTGACTGTGACAGTGCATTATGGGGCGTTCCGCGGCGCTCAAATTTTCCGCGAACGCCCCATAATGTTTGCTCTTCGGCGAACACCCCATGTTCGAGTCAAACTTACGTTCGACCCGAACATCGAGCTCATTCCTAATGGCTAGTAGTAGATAGTCACATTCAACTGGACTTGTTCTGTTCATTTTGCAGCTTACCGAGCCAATTTTTGAGTTACAATGTGTGTTAGGAAGATACCCCAGCATTTATATAACAAATGAATAGATAAAATGTTCCTCAAAGTCCCCTGCCCTGCTAATATCAATGCTACATGTGACTAAAGGGAGGAGCCATCGGTATTATACAAATTTTTAAATTCTTACCAGGTAGTACCGTATGCCTGTAGCACTTTATCAATACTTCCTTGCTGTCGGAGGTCTCTGTTGGAGATGCCAGGAGGAAAGGGGGACGATGCTCTATATTAGTCCTGCCAAAAAAAAGCATGCTTCTGGTTGTAAGTTCAGCGAATTTCACAAAAAGTAGGAAAAAAAATAGATTTTTCCCTTCCAGATGACCCATCTGTAACGCAACGTCCCACACTCCGCTTGAGTGCTTTTGTCATGTACCGCTTTCTCCCAGTCTGAATATAGATATCAGATATTCCAACTGCTCATAAGCACAAAACAAGACGATACTTGTTTAGTTGTTGAACATGGACTCTCTTATTATAACCAAAATACAAGTCTTATATACAGTTAAAGAGGCGGTTCCTACCTCCTGCTCATATTACGCTAACAATTCAACTGTAACCAGAAACCTAATTAACATGAGCTAATTAACTAATCCCTTAAAGCAGCCGATGTGACTTCGTAAATACACTACACATTATCATACATCTCAACACAGAACTCCTTCATTCAATAGTAAGGTTAATTAGCACAAACAACAATGGGTGAAAGATTCTTAGAAGCTATGACAAGCCAGACTAGACTCATTTACATTATAGAAGACAACAGACAGGTGGCTGGAGTTGATGAAATTAGCATCTAACAGTATGTGTCCCAACAGTATGAATCAGTCACTGTTTCTAATATGGCATATGAAGGGTTCCCAGAGTCTGTGTGTCTTGGGGGATTATGGACCTGAATCCAAAGTAACACCACCTCAAGGGTCCCCAGGCATACAACTCACAAAGAGCACCGTTCCCCCAAATGCCAAGGCCCATAATCGGTAGGCAAGAGGCTAGCATTCAGTCCCCTCAAAAAGCCTCTGTCCCGGCTAGGTCTGTCACACCATCCTTTCTTCTTCATATCTCAGACATTCCTGTCAAAACCTACAAAAAAAATCAATCCTACACCACCTCCTTAATGCCGCCAAATTGTGTATCTTCCTGAGGTGGAAGGATCCGCAACCCCCCTCTGTCTCTTTGTGGCTGACAAGAGTTGAGGAGTTAAACGAAATGGAGGACCTGGTGCTTTCTGCTCACAATCGGCTTAAGACTTATTCTAAAACACGAATCTATTGGAACATGTTCATATTCTCAGATGAGGCTAAGGCCCTTCTTGAACCTGGCGTAATGCCTTGCACTACTGCATCCTACTCTTCCAGCAACTCAGCTGGATAATGCTCCCTGCCATACTGTAAAATGGGTTCAAGAATAGTTTAAGGAACACAACAACTTTCAGGTGGTTACTTGGCTTACAAATTCTCCAGATCACAATCCAATTAAGCATTTGTAGAATATACTGGAAAAGCAAGTCTGATCCACGGGCGGCCCCACCTCGCAACTTACAGGACTTAAAGGATCTGCTACTAACGACTTGGTGTCAGATACCACAGCATACCTTCCGAGGTCTAGTGGCATCCATGTCTTAACAGGTCAGAGTTGTTTTGGTAGCAAAAGGGGGACCTACTTAATATTAGGTGGGGGTTGTCATAAAGTTATGGATGATCAGTGTAAATGCTGGAGTATTCCTAGCCCCAGTGGGTAAGTCAGTTAGAGCAGCTCCACCTCCTGTACACGTTACGTCCTACGGGACTTTGTCAGCGGGGGTGGAACTGCCTGGTCACCCGATGCAAAATAAAGAAAAAAAATTACCAAGGGGACCAGAGACGCCTACAAACTCTGTGTGCACTGTCCGGTCTCAGATGGCAATATACCCACAGCCCGGCCAGCGGACGGCATTGTCACTGTTTAACCTGAACAAATGGATTGCTATTTTCACAGAGTGTGAAATTAAAACCACATTCCCTAAAGGGGTATGAAGTAAAACTACATTTCCTAAAAGGAATAATCCTAAATGTATAAAAACAAACAAATATAAATACAAAAGACCAGTCAATGCTATCCCTCACATATTATTAAATGTACATATCACAATAATATATAAAATGCATGGACCTATTTATATAAAGAATATTTAACACAAGCTAAACAGAATTATCTATCAGAAATAAAATAGTATAGGTCAAACTCAACTTTTAACCCTGTCGGGCCAGTACCTTTGTCTCAAATATCCAAAACGATTCCCTCTGGCTTAGGTGTCTATTGAAATTACCTCCTCTCCAGTGCCTCCACACCCCAGAATCTCAAACCACTGGGATCCCTATCATAACAATTTTGAAAATGTTTAGACACAGTATGTGACCTAAGACCTTTTTTTGATATTATTAACACATTCCCCTATTCGGACACTCCGTGACCTAGAGGTTCTGCCTATATACTGGAGCCACACTTGCACTCCAGCTTATAGACTACCCCACGAGTACTACAGGTAATAAGTACTCGTTATTTTCTATTAGTAATGGAGGTGGAAATTTCCTTACGTTTTTTAGTTATTAAATTTAGACGGTTTACATGCCGAGTAACGCTCGCATGCGTAAAATCCAGAAAGAAATGAGAATAAACGATTCTCCATTATCACCAGAGGATCTACCACACCCGGGGTAATAATATCCCTGAGTGTTGGAGCCCACTTGTAAATGAACTGAGGGTAGGCAGGTAAAACCTAAACCAGATCTCTATCTTTAAGCAAAATACCCCAATGTTTGTTGACAATCCTTTCAAGTTGTTTATACTGTACACTATAATCGAACACCAGTTTGAAATCACGATTGGCTGTGCTGGTTTTCTGTGGTCCAGATACCAGTATAGCCCTATACATACACTTAACTTTTAAGATTTCCCCCTCTGTCCTCTTTCTTATAGCCCTTTTGTTGGAACCTATCTAACAAAATATGTGATTGGGACAGATAATCCAATTCTGACAAACAGTTCCTTCTAATGCGGAGGAGTTGCCTCCTCGGAATGTTACATAACCAAGACTTGTGGTGACAACTGTCCAAAGAAATGTAACCATTCCTATCGAGTTTAAAATAATTCCGTGTTCTGAAATGGTTTAAGCTCTTTAAATACCTCAAGGTCTAAAAAAAACATGTTCATAATCTGTGTTCCAGATAAGGGTGATGCTCTTGGTGTTATTAAGTCTGTGCATAAATGACTCTAGACTGGCAACATGACTCTCCCAGATCATGAATAAATCATCAATGTATCGCCTGTAACATACAAGCTGACTTGGACTGTTCCTAAACACTGTCTCCTCCTCCCAGTGTGCCATGAAGAGATTGGCAACACTTTCCCATGTGGTCAGCTGTGTCCAATCATAGCTGATCACATGTAAACAAACTTGTCAGGACTTTTTTTTTCTTCAAAATTTTTGGTGTTTTTTCGTTTGTTTAGCAAAAAATAAAAAACCCAGTGGTGATTAAATATCACCAAAAGAAAGCTCTTCTGTCTCAAAAAGTGATAAAAATTTCACAGTGTTGGGCAATTGTCATTCAAAGTGCGACAGCACTGAAAGCTGAAAATTGGTCTGGGCAGGAAGGGGGTGAAAGTGCCCAGTATTGAAGTGGTTAATCCACCAATTCTCTTGGCTCTAACCCTAACCTTACTCTTAAAGGGGTTGTAAAGTCAGAAGGTTTTTCTATGCATTAAGATGAAAAGCCTTCAGTGTGCAGCAACCCCCCTAACACTTACCTGAGGTCCCCCTCTTTCCAGCAATGTCCACGAGTGTCCCAACTGAGATTCTCCCTCCTGATTGGCTGAGACAAAGCCATTGGCTCCCTCATTTGGTTGTCAATCAAAGCTAGCCAATCAGGAGAGAGAGGGGCTGGGGCTGAGCTTTTTGTCTGAAAGGACACAGGGAGCTGTGACTCAGCTTGGGTGCCCCCATAGCAAGCTGCTTGCTGTGGGGGCACTCAACGGGAGGGAGCGGCCAGGATCACAGAAGAGGGACCCGAGAAGTGGAGTTTCCGGGCTGCTCTGTGCAAATCCACTGCAACAGAGCAGGCAAGTATAACATGTTTGTTTTTTTTATAGGAAAAAAAACCCGAGACTTTACAATCACTTTAACATAGTTTGAGCCTACTTTACTAGTTCTGCAGAGTCCCTTAATCGGGATCTCACATGCCAAAAACACATTTGTCCATGACCTCGGGGCCAAAAATTAGGAATATGGCTGTCGGGTATGTTGGAATTTCTGGGCTAATTATTTCACAGAGATCAGAATGTACATAGACACATATGTTTGAAGGTCTTAGGCATGCACATTTTGGGTTGTGCTTGGGGGAGGAGGTGTATTTGCCTACAATTGTATTGCTTGTATTTTGACCTTTTTTCGTAACCTTTGTAGAAAATTGTGACAGCAAGCCTGGAAGGAGAGCAAAGGCCCAGGCCGACTATTCTGGCACACCGTGTGTTACATTATAGCGAACACCAGCTGCCGTTGTGGTACAAACAGGATGTGAAGAAAGGATACACCTGTTTTTCTTTTTTCATATTGTTCAATAGTATACACTTGGTGATTTCTTAGACTAGAAACAAGTTATTATCGTTAGTCAGTGTCCTTTATAGTATTGTTATATTTACAAAGTGCCGCTGTTCAGTGGAAATGCACGTTAAGGGTGTACGGAAGACATCACAGGAATGCCACATCTCTTACTTGGGAGTTTCCAGGAAGGGTAGAACTTGTGTTGCTAGCTGTTATCACCTCTTTCTATCTACTATACAGTACGTATTGTATGCTATGCAAGCTTATTTTACTTGTTCAACTCCTATAAATACAACTGTAAGTGCACTAAAAGAACTAGTAAAACACCTTTGTTATTGGGAAGTATGTACCTCTAGGTACCTGCAAGTGCCTTTTCAGGTGCCCCTAAACTCCCAAAACCTAGGTGCACAAATAGGAAAATACTGACCGCAGGAAAGTTAATTGCCAAGTTCCTCTCCAACCACCTTCTGTGCCCAACTATTATTTTGCTTACCTAATATGCACAGTAATTGGTTGTTTTTCACTGGAGGTGGGATGAGAGCGTAAGGGTCCCTTAAAGCCCAACTGCCAGGCACATTCCCCTGACGCATATAAAATGTTTTTCTTTAAAGTGATGTTAATGGCTTGGTTTTAAAAAAAATAAAATAAAAAAATAAACATATCATACTCACCTGCTCTGTGCAGGAGTTTTCCCTAGAGCAGGGGTCTACCATCGGCGTTTCTGGACCCTCCCTCCTGCTGAGTGCCCCCACAGCAAGCAGCTTGCTGTGGGGGCACCCAAGCAGGCTCACTCCCAAGCCACTGCTCTGTATGTCCAGACACACACAGCCCCTCCCCCTCTATCACCTCATTGGCTTACTGGCTGTAAATTCAGAGCAGCGGGAGCAAATGGTTCCCACTGGTGCCTTGTTGCTCTAAGTTATGTAATATTAAAACATTGAAGTATGTACAGTCAGGTACAGATGATGACTTTGCAGAGCTTCTATTTATGTATTGTGTGCTCTGAAAATTACCTTGGTTGACTTCACAGAACAAAAGAAGAAAGGAAACTCACCAGCTGACACCTGCTGGGCTTTTAGTAAGAAAGCAGCTCTGACAAGGCTTCTGTATTAAGCTCACAGTTATGACTTCTGTGTCATCACAACCTGGTGCTATTGTTTGATCAGGCAATTGCAAGGCAATAAAGTAAGATAAATGTGACGCTATTTGAAATAACGTGTTAACTTGCCCATAGGCTGTATTTGCTTTCCCTTTATTTCTCTAAACAATAAAAGCCAGAGGGGAAAGCCTGGTTAGCAATGATGGAAATGTAAAAATGTTAAAATATTAACTAACAATAACTGAGAACTGGGTGCTGTATTTTAGAGGTTTTTTTTTTGCCATTTCTGTGAAAATTGCCTTAACCACTTGTTGCCACTGCCCCCTGGCACTGTAAAGGGATCTAAATGCCGGGAGGCAGACTTTCCGATCATCTGACCGCTGTGATTGGCTGTCAGTGGTCATATGATCAGAAGCTTCCAATAGAGCTGCACGATTCTGGAAAAAATGAAAATCACTTTTTTTTTTTCTTAGAATAAAGATCACAATTCTCGGCGTAACATCATCTTTCACATTACACAAAAAATTGGGCTAACTTTACTGTTTAGTTTTGTTTTTTAATCCATTGAAGTGTATTTTCCCCCAAAAAATTGCGCTTGAAAGACCGCTGCGCAAATACAGTGTGACATAAAATATTGCAACGCTTGCCATTTTATTCTCTAGGGTCTCTGCTAAGAAAAATAAAAAATAAAAAAATAATTTTATATATATATATATATATATATATATATATATATATATATATATATATATATATATATATATATATATATACACACCTATCCTAGACCCTTCATTTCTTTGTAAGTGGGCAAACTTACAAAATCTGCAGGGGATCCAAGAATTATTTTCCAAACTGTACCGCCCCAAACAACCTTTCCTCAGAGCATCAGCTCAGCTCGGGTCCCTCCCTGTACACTGTCATTAGCAGCCAGCAGTAGCAATGCTCAGCTTTGGGTTCTCTCAGGAGGGCAGCACTGGAGATTGGGGGAGGATCGGAATAAATGAGGGCTCAGTGTGAGAGTGCAGGAGACTTGCTGGGGGAAGAAAAGAAAGGGCATTCGGAGCTTCCAAATACATACATAAACTGCCAGGTGGTGTATGTATTTACAAGCAATGACATTGTTGCTGTCCTCGCAGCCCAGATCCCTAGACAAAGCCCGGGACTGAGCTGTAGAGGGACAGCTTGCAAGGAAGCGTGACTGTCCCAACAAATCCGGGACAGTTGGCAATATACTTTTCTTGGTAGTGGGTGTGGAAGGGGCCCAGGGTATTTGACCTAGGACCTGATTGGAGGTTATTGAAGTATGCGGATTTCCATGCTGTGCGTTGAGGGTACATTTGTAGAATGCTTATGAGGGCAGTTTGAAGACGAGCATTATTTCTGCAGTCTGTGCTCTGTTTTATCCATGACCGTGGAGGAGAAAACAGGACGGTCATAGAGACACATCACATGTCCTTGCAGCCTCTAATCAAGGGCCAGGCGTAGAAAACCCAAAGAATCAAGGTTGATGCTGCTCATTGTGCAATGTTTTGCTGCAACAACTTGTCCTATGTGTTTGCCTTGTGCACTATGATGTGTGTACATTTTCTGGTATAGTTATTTTAAACCACCAATAATGCAAAGAGTGTTTAAAGATTTGTGTGTTTATTATTAGTTGTGGTTATGTACTCCTCAGCATTATATGGTGCTAAGATGTTACTTATTTGACACTATTAGGTCAGTACGATGTCTACATTTTAAGAAATACATTTTGACATGACATGCCACAAAACAAGGGATTTCCTTCTAGAATTGGCAATCCTCTCTTAACCACTTCCTCTTCATTTTCTGATACACATATTTACTTCTCACCCTTCTGCATTATATTTTCAGCTCACTGGGAAAAAATTGCATAGTTTCCAGTATTGTTATTTTCATTTTGCAGACAAAGACTCAAATATGCAAAAAAAAAAAGAACTTAGTGCTATATATAAATATATTCGTAAATGCTCTCTTTATTTGCTAAAGCTGACTCCTATGATTTTGGTGTGCATTAGGTAATTTTAATAATAAAAAACTCTAACGAATTTTGTTTATATGGTTTTAAAAGTGAAGTATGGCCAAAGCTAGTGGACATACTTTCTCTAGTGCATTTTCAGATGTGACTTGCACACAAGTCGCACAGAATCACATGAGGGAAATTATGTTGTTTTCAATGGTGACCGTTCACATCAATGTGACTCAGCACAGAACAATTTTGGAAAAGGTTCCTTTACTACTTTGGTGCAATTCCAGTGAACTTTTGAGCCCATAGAATATACAGGTCTTATCAAAGTTGCATCCAAGTAGTAGTACTTAATCGCATTGACAGTCTTATCGCAACAGTGTGAACGTAGCCTAAAGCCTACTGTTGGCTGATGTCACAGAGCTGGTCCAGGCTCTGCCGCAATCCCAACAATAAAGTCGGCATCCACCCAGATGCCTGACCGGCAGCTAGCTCAGCCTCCCAGCATGCCATTGGAGACTGCCCCTGCCCCCTACGCAGTCTGGCATTCTAGTGGGCGCTGGAGGCGCAGAGCATAGAGCAGTTACTGACAGCCTGAGTTCAGAGCAGATCTGAGAACTGAGTGATCAGTGGTCTTTGATCGCTTAGTTCTCAGTGTAGAGCCGGCAAGAAGCGCATCAATGCTGCTTCTACGTCAGTGAGTATTAGTGTTTGTTTATATTTTTAATCCTGCACTTAACTTTTTTTAAACTGTGTGTGTGTGCGTATGTGTATGTGTGTGTATGTGTGTGTATATATGTGTGTGTATGTGTATATGTATATATATATATATATATATATATATATATATATATATATATATATATATATATATATATATACATATACGAAATCTAGGGGCACTGAACAGTAGGATAGTTGGAACTAAAAGATATTTTTACATAAGCATTGGAAGCAAACTTTTCTTTAAAATAGGGGCTCTTGCACACTGCTGTCTAAAAACTTTTTTAGACATACAGACTGTTTTTACTGATCTAAAATGCAGCCCATTGTTTCCAATGTGCCTGTGTACACAGGTGCATAAACATGCATATAAGTGTATAAAATGTATATGTATGTATGCATATAAATGTATGGAAATACGTGTACTTGTGCGTGGAAATACAAATATGTGCAAATATGCGCAAAATATTTGCAAGGAAATTTGGCCAGAAATACTGATGTTCAAGCAAGTTCAAAAATCTTGTGATATATACAATCTTTATAACAATATATACAATCTTTATGATAATTAAAACAATTCAGAAAAGGGTAAGGATGTTTATACAGTGAAGTTTATCATACCATAGCCTAAACATATCATACAGCGGAGGGAGGTGGGCTGATTGGTTAGGGGGTGTATGCAGTACTTTTTCAGCATGGTTTAATGCAATACACTGCAGCACATTGTGCTTCTGACAATAGAACAGAATAAAATGTCACATGTGATAAGTTCTAACAAAAAGATGTAAACAGTGCGATGTGGTGATAGCGCACAACAGCAGCTGTGTATTCATCTCAGTTGCTGTTGTGAACAAAGCCCTTGGAGTGTTACTAAACCCAGGACCCTGCATTCACTATATCTGGTCTCCCACAGAACATGGAAATGCAATTATTTTAGTAAATATAAACTGCTAAATACCTTTTTTCATCAGCAGTATATAGCAGTCTTGTAACTTCTATCAATGTCTGGGTAGAACCTGTAGGAGAGGTTTTCCTTTTCCTCTGACTGTCCTGTGAGGCTGCAGGACCCCTAACCCTCTGCTTGGACAGTGCTGATTGGCCCTGTGATGATCACATGCACCCTCCCAAAAAAAAAAAAAAAACTCTCTAGCAATACACACCAAATTGAGCATGTGCAGAGTGCCCCCAAAGCTCTGTTCTATCAGGAGATGGATTGGGGACAGTTGAAGTAGGGGAGGATCAGAGAAGACAGTATCAAACAGCCTTTTTAGGATTAACCCCTTAGGTTCCACAGTGAGTATAACAAGCATTCTTTACTGCATATACACACTGATTTTTGTGGGTTTAGCAACTTTAAAGAAGGCATATCTGTTGGTTCATACTTATTTATTTTTGCAAACAGTTGCAATGAGTACTGTATTGCAAAGAAATAAACCATTTTCATTATTCCACCAGTGCTATCTTGTTTGTGACTGCATTCCTTGGGTTACTCATTATGGCCTCACCCTTAGGTGTATCTGATTAGCCAAGCACACCTTATTTAATAGTATAAAAAATGATGCCAAAACAATAGGCTGCAAACATTTTGCTGCAGTATTACTTTACAATACAAACAATACAAGGAGAAAAGTCAAAAGTGCCACATGCAATCCCATAGCAAAGACTTCACCTTGTACTGTTCTTACATCAGTATAGTTCATTCTGATAGGTAGTGGTTTTTGAGCTGTTTACTGAGTATGGTTGAAAGTGTTTTGGTATTCTTAGGTTGAAACATTTATATGAAATATGGTAGTGCTAAGATTTAATGCAACATGCATGAACCTGTAGTCACTGTGAATGACTATTATTACTGTGCTACTGCATTTATAAAACAGAAATAGAGGCCAACTTCGCCTCTCAAAACAACCGCTTTTGTAGGCACAGCATAAGGCGGTAAATATAAAAAAAATACTAATTTTATTGGATATACCATACATTAAAATACAACAATATTAAAAAATAGGGGAAGGGATGTTAAAAAAGCACCCTCCATCTACAAAAGAGTCAACAGATACCAAATCCTTTAGTATGGAGACCAGAAATACACAATGAGTTACAGAATATATTGGAGTCCACCAATAGAGTCAAAATTGGATGAAATTCGTAGTGTGTTGCTCCATACTCAAATGTCAACACGTTTCGCAAGATATGCTTGCTTCTTCAGGACTGATTGGGTGGATGCTGAAAGACTTTGGATGCAGAGAAGAGGATGGTGACGACCTGAAATGGGAAATGGGGAGGACACATATGGGGAAACAACAAGGGAAGGAAGTGTGGGCAGAGCAGAATTCCCCAGGAATAGGGAAAACCTCCTAAAGACAACCCCAGGAGCCAGACAAAAATATTGCATTTATAAAACTCCGGGAATTAGACAAAATTCTAATTAAATGCTTGTATGGGTCTAGGGGAGTTGAATAAGCTGAATTACTTACCTTATCCCTGCCCCAGTTCTTCTCTTCTTCACTGTCTATTGCTTTTAACCCTGTTTTGTATGCGGAGGAGGCATGAGTGCGACCCCAGTTGAGGATGCTTTACAGTAGCAGTCACATGGATGGAGGGAACCCTCAAAAATGGAGGAGTAAGGTATTGCTGGACTGCTCCCTGGGCTGAACGAGCAGTTAGCCTTTTGGCGTGCAGTTGTTCCTTTGACTGGCTACCTCTATGTCATTCCTGAGGGCTTCGTAGGGGTCACCTTTCATACCACCATTCCCAGGTGGCTTAAGGCAACTCATCATTCAAGTCTCCTGGTTTAAAGCAGAACTCTGGGCAAAACCTTATTTACATGTCCTTCTTGCTAATTTCCTACCTTCACTGAACATGTCATCCATTTTCTGGTTCACTCAGGAGTTGCTCTGAAATAGCCCATTCTTTTTCAAATCAAATTTCTAATTCTCTTTGGTTTCCTGTTTGTAAGATCGGCGGCTTCTATGCCTCCTATTCCCCCAGCCACTGGTTTTGGCAAATCCCTTCTGTAGTTCTTTCTCCAGGAAGCAGTGATGTAGTTCAGCTCCACTTGCTGTGATGGGCAGACCGGGACTCTCAGACACATTCAACGTGTACAGGCCTAGTGTACCCACCCACATTTACTACAATTTCCTGTGGATGATGGGGACTGTAGTTTTCCTTTTACCGCAGAGAGAGTGAGGAGAGGGTATGACGTAATCCCTGCCTTTTCACCTCCTCCTTGATGGAGCAGATGCTGTTATCTGTTGAATTGCAGAGATCAGGTCATGAAAATTCAATTAGACTTTTCTCCTCAATGGTAAGGATTTTCAAAATTTTATTAACTGTTTAGTGTTGGGGGGGAGGGGTTACTAATGGGTGATTATTATTTTTTTATGCCTATCATAAGGTTCCACCTCTTCCTGTAAAAGCACATTCTACTAGATCACCAAGGTTTTGCCTTTTTAGCATCAGGCATCTGTTCCCAGATTTGCTTGATGCCCACCTGGTTTACAGTAGTACAATGCAATTTGGTTGCTGTGCATTTTTAAAAGTAGTGCATGCACTACTTTTGGTGCAGTCCACCACAATTTCATCCCATTCAAATGAATGGGCTGAAACTGCGCTGCTCCCGGATTGCACGTGCATGCGCTGTGTGCCTGTGCTTCGCCCTTGTAGGAAAACAGAGGAGAGAGAGGATGAATGGAACGCAGGTATAAACTGTTGCAGGGGCCGACTTTGAAGTGAACGCCCTGCTTGTGCATAGCACAGGTTAAAGCTCTTTCAACTTTTTTTTCTCTCCCCTGGACCCGATGTATATAGCAATGGAAAGTATCTGTGTGCAATAGCTGGAATGTTGCTTTTAATTATAGTACAAATATAAACCTATACAAAGGAATTGTGCAACACTGAAACCTTTGTGAACTCTGCAAGTATACCTGCAAGCATACTGAAATATTGCGTCAGTTGTCCTTTTGATCAGACTCTGAATTTCATTTACTTGGATGTGAAATATAAAGTGAATGATAAGTACGGACATGCAGGCAAAGTATTTGTAGTATGCAAACAAGAAAATCACCTTTTATTATTAATGTAGACCTGTCATTAACAATCACAGTTCACATGGAATTAATAGGGTAGTAGTATTACATGATACTTTTTACCAAGCAGATGCCTCTTTCTTATAGTGAATAACAAACAATGGGGTTGATTTACTAAAACTGGAGAGTGCAATATCTGGTGCACCTATGCATGGCAACCAATCTGCTTCTAACTACAGCTTGTCCAATTAAGTTTTGGATAGCTGATTAGTTTATATGCAGAGTTGCTCCAGATTTTGAATTCTCCAGTTTTAGTAAATCAACCCCATTGTGTTGAGCTTCATTGAGACTAGCTATATACAGCTTGTATTTTAGCTGATTAATGCTGAATTTGACGATGCTCAACAGGCTTCAATTGAAAAATCAAAGGAGCCAGGTGGAAATTTGTCGTCCAAACAGCAACTGCATCCAGTCAGATGCAGTCACTGTCTAGATATTCAGAGTGCTGCGGTTGTCTCAATACAATAGCCAGCAGTGCAGATTTGTTCATCCAGGTGGCTTAGCATTGATGAGGATCATGTGATTACTCAGCTCACAGGGTTGAATGAGAGAAATCTACATGTGTATGGCTAGCATGAGTCACAGTCTAGGCAAGGTTGACATGGTCTCTGGCTACCAGGTGTATTGTAGGTTTGGGTCATCATTAGAGACAGCACTCAGAAAAATGTATTCTATGAGATAGGAAAATAAGCAGAAAGCAAAGAAAATATGGCTGACCCCAGCTGCAAATGCAGTCACAAACTGTACATAAAAACAGGATTTTTAAAATATTAACACACTGTGAAATTATTATTTACATTTTAGCTGTACTTCTTTATGTCTATATCTAAAAAGAGATGTAGAAAGGCTATGGATCCTCTTTAAAGTGAATGGGTGTCAAAATAAAAATATCTAACAGACACTTACATACTATAGTTGGTCCCACCAGATCTATGCTCCTCTAATATCTTGTAGAGCAGTGGCCGTCAACCAGTGGTCCATGGATCACTGACGGCCCACAGGAAAGTTTTGGTGGTCCCCAGGGGTTCTGCTGCAAATCAACATTGTCACAGATGCATATCGCCCAATGTTGTTTCCAGTGTTGTTCTCAATGCGCGCTGACAGTCAATACTGTCAGCGCACATTTATACTTAATGCCTCCTCTGTAGGCCCGGCTCCTGTGAACTCAGAGGGAGGCATCAGGAGTAGTGCAGAGAGCGGGGGTGAAGAAGGAGGGGACTTCCAATGGCAGTGCTGATCAGGCTGTGTGAGGGAGCACGGAACTCAAGCACATGGCTGGATAGGGAAAGGAGTCTGTGTAAGGCAGCGGTGCGGGTCGGGGGAGGTTCAGAGAGCTGTAGCATTGTGTGTATAAGGCATGTAAAATTTATGTTACTGGTCCACGTTATTCAAAATTGTGACTTTTAATGGTCCTTGAGGTCCAAAAGGTTGGCGATCACTGTTGTAGAGTATGCCCAGATGCAAGAAAATCAGGGCACTCAAATGAGGGAACACCAATCAAGCCTGCATGGTTGCTGACTCTACAATACTTGTTTGTCCCTTTTCTGTCTCACTAAGGCTGCATTCACATCTGAGCAGTTTTCAGGCAGTTTTATTTGAGAGTTTTTGAGTGTTTCTAGAAGTGTATTACAAGCATTTTACAGCTTCAGATGTTTTTGTTTAGGCAATAGAGAGCACTAGAGGGAGGAGAGGTGGAGGGACTAGGGATGGACAGCTGCTGTTTGAGCAGAAAATGTGCAACAAAACACTCGTTCCCATTGCAGTCTATGGAGCCTATTTGCCTCTAGTCTGCCAAAAAGAAGCTCATGTACTTTTTTGGACAACAGGCGTTTTGCTACCGGTGACAGAATGCTCACATGTTAACAGGGTCCATTGAAATGAATGGGATTTGCCTTGTTGAGCATGTAGAGCTTGCTATGGGTTTCAAGCAGAAAATCGGTGTAAATAGGGCCTATTGGTTTATGATGCTGACCAACATAGTGATGCACCAATAGTGAGGTGGAGTTGGTCAGAACCAGAAGTCATGAAAGCAGGTTTCTCTTTTTTTTCCATTGTGGTGCTTTTGATTTTTCTGGTGTCCAATCACACTGTTTATTGTATGCAGACACCTTTCCATACTGTTTTAGGCATATGGATTCACATACTCTGCTAAAGGTTATAGAGCAGTGGTTGTCAACTTGCAAGGTCCCAACTGTGGCCCCTGACAGCGCCCAAGGTCCACACATATTATTCAATATATGACAGATTACTGGCCAAGACATCAGACATAATAGATATGGTAAACACAAGAGCAAATTGTAATAATGAATTAAAGTGTTTGTTCACCAAAGGCAAAAGTCTGCTGAGGCTTGATAGAAAGGGCTGGGACAGTGATAATAATGGGGGATTTTAACTACCCTGAAATTGACCGGAGAAATGGCACTACTGGAACAGTTATGCCCCGTACACACGGTCGGATTTTCCGATGGAAAATGTGTGATAGGACCTTGTTGTCGGAAATTCCGACTGTGTGTAGGCTCCCTCACACATTTTCCATCGGATTTTCCGACACACAAAGTTTGAGAGCAGGATATAAAATTTTCAGACAACAAAATCCGTTGTCGGAAATTCCGATCGTGTGTACACAAATCCGACGGACAAAGTGCCACGCATGCTCAGAATAAATAAAGAGATGAAAGCTATTGGCCACTGCCCCGTTTATAGTCCCGACGTACGTGTTTTACATTACCGCGTTCAGAACGATCGGATTTTCCAAAAACTTTGTGTGACAGTGTGTATGCAAGACAAGTTTGAGCCAACATCTGTCGGAAAAAATCCTAGGATTTTGTTGTCGGAATGTCCGATCAATGTCAGACCATGTGTACGGGGCATAAAAGTGCAAATATGTATAAATCTAAGACAATTTTATGGTACAGCAGTTCATAGAGTCCCCAACGAGAAATGATGCTCTGCTGGACCTGTTAATCTCTAACCACGCTGAGCTTATTACTAATGTTTGTATTAAAGAACATCTGGGTAGCAGTGACCATAACATGATTTCATTTAATGTTAGCCGTAACCAACAAACACATACTGAAAAGATAAAAACACTTAACTTTAGGAGAGCAAGCTTTCCCAGGCTGCTCTCCAAGACTTAGATTGGGAGGGAATATTAGCATCAATGGACACAGAACAGAAATGGGAATTCTTCAAAAGGACTGTATGTGAACTCACTGCAAAGTATATTCCCATGGGCAATAAGTTTAAAAGGTTTCATTTTTAGCCTATGTGGCTCTCGGCCAAAGCTATAAATAATAAGGAAATGGTTTTTAAAAATTGAAAAAGGAAGAAGCACTATCCTCATTTAAATGTTACAAAGAATATAACAGAATATGTAGAAAGGAAATCAAAGCTGCAAAAATTCAAAGCGAACGACAGATTGCAAAAGAAAGTAGGACAAACCCCAAAAATTCTTCAAAGATATTAATAGTGAAAAAGTCAGGTATGAGCATGTAGGCCCTTTACAAAATAATCTAGAGTGGGTGACTGGGGACAACGAGAAGGCATATTTATTAATTACCTACTTCAGCTCTGTCTACACAAAGGAGCATGGGGGGGGGGCTCAATTCCATAATGGGGATCATATTGTCACAGCCCCAAATGAACCATTATGGCTCAAAATTAATATGGTCCACACATATATTTAGAATGAAAGTGGATAAGGCACCTGGACCAGATGGCATACACCCATGTGTCCTAAAAGAGTTGAGCTCTGTTATTTTATATATTAAGCCAGTGGATATAATTTTATATATATATATATATATGTATGTATATATATATATATATATATATATAGCGTTTGACACAGTTCCCCACACATGGCTAATGTGTAATGTAAAATCTACAGGCTTGGAAAAATCAGTTTGTAAATGGACAGAAAACTGGCTAAAAGATCGCATTCAGAGAGTAGTGGTTAATGATTCTTAACTCTAACTGGTCTAAGGTTATTAATGGTGTACCCCAAGGTTCAGTGTTGGGACCCTTACTTTTTAATATATTTTTAATATATTTATAAAAGATAAAGGGTCTGGGATTAAAAGTACTATTTCACTGTTTGCAGATGACACCAAGCTATGTAGGGAAATAACATCCTTTCAGGAGGTCTCTTACTTACAAGCCAACCTCAGTGCACTGTTTAATTGTGCAAATATGTGGCAAATGAGGTATAATGTTGATAAATGCATGTTTCTTACATACTAGGGGGAGTACAACTGGGGGAATCAATGGTGAAAGATCTAGGTGTTCTGGTAGAGCATAGGCTTAACAATGGCAAACAATGGCAAGCTGCTATTTCCAAAGTGAGCAAAATCCCTTCTTGTATTAAGAGAGGTATGGACTCCACAGAGAGAGAGATATCATTTTGCCCCTGTACAAATCATTAGTAAGACCTCATCTAGAATATACAGTTCACTTTTGGGCACTAGTTCACAAAAAGGATATTGGGGAACTGAGGAAGGGCAACCAAACTGATAAGAGGCATGGAGGAGCTCAGCTATGAGAAAAGATTATCTGAACTGAATTTATTCTCTCTCGAGAAGAGGAGATTAAGGGGGAATATGATCAATATGTATAAATACATAAGCTGTCCATAGTGAATTTGGTGTAGAGTTATTCACTTTGGGGTCATCCTAGAGGACTAGGGGACACTTTTTACCTCTGAAGGAAAAGAGATTTATAACGGAAAGGTTTCTTCACAGTAAGAGCTGTGAAAATGTGGAATAGACTCTCTCAAGAGCTGGTTCTGGATAGCTCAGTAGATTGTTTTAAAAAAGGTCCAAATTCTTTCATAGATGCACATAATAGAACTGGATACTAACATTTATAGGTAAAGTTGATCCAGGGAATGTCTGATTGCCTCTTGGGTGATCAGGAATGAATTTTTGTACCCTGATGGAGCAAATTGGATCATGCTTTATTGTTTTTGTTTTGCCTTCCTCTTGATCAATTTTGGGTATAGGATTGTGTATATAGGATTGTATAAAAAAAGTTTTCCCTTCTGTTGGTTGAACCGGATGGACGTGTGAATTTTTTTCAACCAGACTAACTATGTAATAAAGGAGAAGATCAGATACTGTGAACATGCAAAAGGGGTGATTGGAGACTGAAGATAAATACAGGAGATGTGTCAAACACAGGGCCCATGGGCCTAATCCAGCACCCAGGCCATTTTCTGTGGCCATCGCACTCAGGGCCTTTTTTTAAGCCAGAACTTGGCAGAACTTCATCCAGCCACCTCCAACTCTCACCCTCCGCTCCCTGCTCACCACTGTCACTTGTAAACACAGAAGCCTTCTGTATTTACAAGGACCGCTTTCCTCTTACAGATCCCTGGCTGCCCTGCACTCATGGTGGGGACGAGGGAGGTGCAGTGTGGGATGGGACATTACGTGGTAAGCTGCACTGTGATCCTCATCTGTGTCTGGTGCACAGATGCCAACCAGGCGGAATCGCTTACACTGCCAGGGTACTAGAGCCGGACCAGCTAGGTGAGATGCAAGGAAACTTTTGGTGGAGGGGGTGAAATAAGGCCTATGGAGGAAGAGCAGCAGAGGTGGGGGATGGGGGAGAGTGGTGCAGAGGTCAGAGCTGAGGAGGGGTGGAAGTGAGATGTGGACAGCCTGTGAAAGAGAACTGAACCCTGCACATAGCACACCCCTAAACCCTGTACTCTGTAGCACACTCCTCAACTCTGCACTCTTCACTTGGCCCACCCCAAAACTCAGCACTCTGTATGTAGCTCACCCCTGAAACTGCAATCTCTGTATAGGGCACCACTAAACTCTGCACATAATGCACTCCTAGTATTTATTGCCCTTTTAAGATCCTCCCACTGTTGGTGCAATTTAACCACACCCACAGTTTGATGCGGTTCGGCAGGGGGGGGAATGTGTTTGAATTCCTGCACCTATTCTTTGAGAAAAAAGCCCTGTATAAATGTATTTGGTCTTGGGCTTAATGTACACGGGACGTTTTTACAACCTCTCCTGAACAATTTAACTTGACAGATAGTAACCCACGTTTGAAATGTTCGCTTTTTCGCGGTTACATGGCGTGTTTTGCCATGTTTGCGTTTAGAAGCGTTTGGGAAAAAAATATATATATATTTTTTTTAAATAGCCAAAAATGAAAAACGCCTGTAAACAAAATGCGGCTAAACATGAGTTACCGCATTTAGCCACGTTTAGAAGCGTTTGGCGCTTGAAATGCCTCTAAACTCAGTGTCTGAACTCATTTTTTGGGCTTTCAAAAAAAGGCCTCTAAACTCAACTGCCTAGAAACGACTATAAACGACTCTGTGTACACGTACTGATAAGATAACATAGAGGAGAGTTCAGGAGCAGTTGAAAAAAATGCCCAACTGCTCCTAAACATCTGGCAGTAGTGTACATGAGGCCTTACTGATACAACTGGTCCTTTTAAAGGCAACCATAATACTGATTCGGCCTGTGATGAAATTGGGTTTGACACCCCTGGTCTAGAGACATGCTACATAAAAACGCTAGCTCACTGTCATTATAGGCTCTTTACAAATGAATGCTTCCACGGCTGATTGCAAAGGGTGGCGTGTGGCCCTCGGGCTGCAGGTTGAGTACCAGAGCTCTAGAGAGTAGTATTCCAAGACTGCATTTTGTGTGGCTTCTGTCCACTGAATTCTTATCCAACCAGTAAGTCCATGCACTCCACCTTCTGTAAGCTGCCTGTAAAACATAATGCTCCAGACCCCCACTGATTAAAACATGTAAGGACAACCACATTTCGCAATGCAATGGTACATGGTTGGCTTGCAGTACATGTCCACTTTCAGCTAGCTTAGGTATGAGGGGGATCAGAGAAGTTTACATAAAAACATTTTAGATTATACAGTACTTGCAAAAAAATACAAATAAATTATTGAACGAATTTTGATTGTATGAATAGCTGGGCTAAATTATTTCTTGTTTTAATATTTACCATGACTCTTGATTTAAGTAAGTGCATCCTATGCGAGTTCTCAGAACTTTGCCTAATCTCAAATGAGTGTTAGCTGACACAGATTTTACCCAGACCTAGATTTCTGGTTCCATTGGGAACTGCATTAATTTATTTCATCTATTTCCCCCACTATTTTAAATCCTGACAATAGAGAGCCATAATTACAATGCTTGATTAATAGGACAACAGAATTGGCGGAGACCTATTTAGGCTATAGACTCTAGGGGAAAGTTATATATTAAAAGGTCAGTTGTCTCCCAAAGACAGAGAACCCACACGCGATGGTGAGGAAGAGGAGCAGCTCATCTGCCTCTGTAGTTTTATAGAATTGGTAGTTTAAAAAATGGATACTGAACGGGAGGTTGAGATGATAGATCCTGGGGTCATGGACATGAGTGTGATGCAAAGCCTCGAAAATAAGGTAAACTGGTATATGTTTTCCTCATGACTATTCTAGTGGGAAAATGTCAAGTTCTGGACAACTATTGGTGTTTCATATAATTGACTATTACCCATAATCCATTAGCCACTGATGTTTTAATTGGTCAGGACTAGAGTAACATAAGAATGAAAGCATTTGTATAGGATATAGATATACGTTTTGTCATTTTGTTAGAGAATAAATATGTGGTTGTACATAGCGGGCATAGGTCAGCTATTTTAGACATCATTTTAGCTATCTTATATCAGTTCTATGGTTTCCGTTGCATGGAGAGGAAAGAAAGCTTTAGAAAGGTAGTGGCAACTAAGGATAGAACTTAACTCACTCTGTATATTTGCTCACTAATGAGCAAATAAGAACCATAGAAAATGTATCTAAGAACATTATTACATGTACATAATATTACACCAATTTTATACAGATGGATAGATAGATATATCTATCTCTATATCGATCGATCGATAGAGTCTGCAAGCCATGTGCTATGCCAATTTTGAGATTCTGCGTGACATTACCAGAGCCCCAGGAGGGGGTGCAGGTGGTGTGTGTGGTTGTAGGCAATGCTGTATCCTGGCCTAGGCCAACAAGGCCCAGGCCTAGGGCAGCACTTTGCAGGGGGGCAGCACGGAAAGAGTCCCCCCCCGGCTTGCGCTACACTGTTAATGTAGCGCCAGTCTTTTAGGGCGAACAGGGCTGAGAGGCAAATTAGTCTAATGCCCCCAAGAAACCGGCCGCACTGCTTCCGACATGCGGCAACCGGCATTCTGCAACTGTGGGGGGGACTGCCGCTTCTAATTTTGACTGTCCTATCATCCTGGACCACAAACCTTCCTCACCGTGCTATATGTTCTCTGCTGCACCATTGGCATGGATATATCTTCTTAGTCCTCTCCATAAAATTTTCAGAAATTTGTGCTTAAAGTAGAACTATAGGCAACACTTTTTTTTTTTTTTTTTTCATTTTGCATAGAATAAGGGAGGGTTATAGCCCCTGTCAGTTTATTTTTTACCATCCCTGTCCCATTGCAGAGATTTCCCTTCACTTCCTGCCCCATGGCCAATCAAAAAGTAATCTATGCAAATTAAGGGAATCCATTGCCCCCCCCAGGCCCTCAGAACTAGTGTCCACACTCAAAAATTTCAGGGGTGTGGCCTTGACAGGAAGGGGTGGGTCATATTTAAATTAGGGGGTGCACGAGCTTAGTCAGGCCTAGGGTAGCACAAAACCTAAATACACTACTGGTTGTAGGGAGTAGGTTTTATGCATCTTATCTGAAGGCACTTTGTTACCCCTTTACTTTACGGGTTCCCGCATTGCACCTGAATCACACAGTGGTTCACACTGAGATCTGCGAACAACTGCGGGTGTCAGTGTAAAGTTAATGACACCCCCAGATTGGTCAGCAGATCACAGTGCGAACTGTGAAATGGTGTAGGAATCAGATCGCATAAGT
The DNA here is from genome assembly GCF_042186555.1 of Aquarana catesbeiana. Lineage (NCBI taxonomy): Eukaryota > Metazoa > Chordata > Amphibia > Anura > Ranidae > Aquarana > Aquarana catesbeiana. The sequence continues at coordinate 88,484,319 of NC_133336.1, forward strand.
GTGAACACCCATGTGATCCGATTCCAGTGTGGACCAAAAAAAGGGTCCTGCACCATTTTGGTGCGGATGTGATGCGATTTCAGCCATACAGTTTGTATGGCTGAAATCACATCGCATGTGATCTGAACACCAATGCGGTGTGAATCACGTGCAATGTCTGGCATCGCACTAGTGTGAACCGGGCCTGAGGCTCCGTTCACACTGCTGCAACTTGGGATCCAAATTGGGAGTCCTCAAGTTGTGTGACGTGAACTCGCATGTTAGTCAATGAGAGCTGTCTTAAAGTGTTACTAAACCCAGGACCCTACATTTACTATATCTGGTCTCCCACAGTACACAGAAAATGGAAATGCAATAGTTTTAGTAAATATAAGCTGCTAAATACCTTTTCTCATCAGCAGTATATAGCAGTCTTGTGACTTGTATCAGTGCATGGTTAAAGCTTGTAGGAGTTTTCATTTTCCCCTGATCCTCTATCTGGACAGTGCTGATTAGCCCTGTGCTGATCACATGCTCTCTCCCAAGAAAAAAAAAAACTCTCTCTCAATACACACCAAACTGAGCATGTGCAGTCTGACTCCTAATGCTCTGTTTTATCAGTAGATGGGTTGGAGTCAGTTAAAGTGGGGTTCCACTCAAATTTTTAACTTAATCTTACCCCCTTCAGTTAATTGCATAGATGTTCAAATGCCGCACGAAATTTTTTTTTTACCGCTGTAATTACCTTTATATTGTACTTTATTGTGGCACTTCCTGTCTCTCCTCCCATGGGAGTAGGCGTGTTTATTGCCTTTCCCCGGCGCCGCACTGTCTCCTGGGAGCTTAGTGTCAGGCTTCCCAAGATTCAGTGCGGAAACAATGATCATGCGTGTGAACAAGCTGTGAATGAACAGCACTCACTGCATCCAGGAAATCAATGCTTGTGGGCTTCACATGCCCACAAGCAAGATGGAAACAGCCAGCATCACATTTTTTAAGTTATTCTTTAGTACGAAAACAGACAGGGTCGGAAATATTACACCCAAACTGTGAGTATTATTTTGGGGTTAGCAAAGTGTCTTAATGACCTAAAAAAAAAAAAAAAAAGATTGGTCGCCGGACTCCCGCTTTAGAGGAGGAGGTTAAGAGGGACAGGATCACACAGCCTTTATACACAATGCATATGATTAACCCCTTAGGTTCCACAGTGGGTATAACAAGCATACTTTACTGCATATACAGACTGATTTTACTGTTGTGGGCTAAGTAACCCTTTAATTAGAACTACTGAAGCACTAGAAAAAGGTTCCTGTACTACTTCAAGGTGACTTCTATCCGACTTGTGCCCATAGACTTTAATGGAAGTCGCCTCCAAGTCGGATCCTTATCCAAATTGATGTGATTTGGATCTGGCATTACAGGAAGATTACCCAGGCATTTCCAGAAAGTCTCTTGAAGTCGCTTCAAAGTCTCTTCAAGTAGTATTCAAATTGCCAGCAAATCGCAAGGAAGTTGCCTGACAAAGTTGCACCGTAATTCACATGACTTTCTGGTCACTGTAGTGTGAACCGAGCCTTAACACCTACCTTCTCGGAAATGTTAGCGTTTACTTAAAGTGTTCATGTCACTAGGAGGGCACTCCAACCCACACACAACTAGAAGGGTCAGTCTACAGTGGCACTTGTAGCTTTTCAAGAGAGTTAAAAGATTGCCCCCCAAAACAGGTAAAGTATTCCTATTATTCCTTTATAAGATGGCCTTATTTCACTTTTCTAACACTATCGACAGGGTCACTTTATTGTCAAAGCGATTTATAATAACCGAAGGACTCCGACTCCGGCTTGTTGCACAGATTGTCTTAGATTTGTCATACTTACGCTCAGTAATTATTTCTGTTTATTCTTGCCAGAAGTAAACTGTGTGCTGGAAATGTGCAACAAGTTGCATTAGAGCCTTCTGAATTCATGTTTGTGTTCACATGGATGTTTTTTACAAGTATCCATTTCAACCTTGAAATAAAACCAAAGAGATGAGAAATAGGGCAGCTGCCATTGCTAGTTTTGCTAGTTTTTATATATGCAGATTACAGGACTAATCCCCTACCTAAAGAGACATTGCTTGGAACCAATATGAAGAAGATGAATTGAGACGTCGGAGACTTTACTAGCCATGTACGTTTTTTTTTTTTTTAGGTCGGTAACCCAATGGGTAGTCAAAAAAGAATTGATGTTGGCAGCATTAGATCTTGCATCTTTACGAAGAAAATCAGCAAAAACATCTACCTTGTATCATGTTCATCTTTAAAGTGGAACTCTAGCCAAAACTTTTTTGTTGCACATAGAATGGGACACCGTTAGAATTTCTGTCAGGTTGGTATGGCTGACTTTGCCATGGCCATTTGAGTAAGGACATTACTTCTTGGAATCAATCTGCCCATAGCTCAGGCACGCAGGCAGGGTGGTGTGCTTAGCTAAGAAAGTCCCCCTCTCCAAATCAAAGAAAAAAATGCCAATGAGGACTCCTGGCATATATGATGTTATTTAGGCCAGAAACCAGGAAGCAACTGGAGAAATTGAAAAAAAAAGGTTAAAGCAAGTAAAGACTAGTAGCATGAGTATTAAAATAGTTAATGATGATTTAAGAGAGTATTTCTCTGCTTTAATGACTTGGGTTCCCCATGTTAAAGATCGCTGAATGAGAAGCAGGATTGATCTGCAACACCAGCAGTATGGGTGTACCATCTTTATAATTACAGCTTCTCACAAAAGTGAGTACACCCCTCACATTTTTGTATATATCTTATTATATCTTTTCATGTGACAACACTGAAGAAATTACACTCACGTGTTTACACACCATGTAAACACGTGAGTGTACAGCTTGTATAACAGTGTAAATTTGCTGTCCCCTCAAAATAACTCAACACACAGCCATTAATGTCTAAACCGCTGGCAACAAAATTGAGTACACCCCTAAGTGAAAATGTCCAAATTGGGCCCAATTAGCCATTTTCCCTCCCCGTTGTCATGTGATTCATTTAGTGTTTCAAGGTCTCAGGTGTGAATGGGGAGCAGGTTTGTTAAATTTGGTGCTATTGCTCTCACTCTCTCATACTGGGCACCTCATGGCAAAGAACTCTCTGAGAATCTGAAAAAAAGAATTGTTGCTCTACATAAAGATGGCCTAGGCTATAAGAAGATTGCCAAGACCCAGAAACTGACCAAGACCATACAGCGGTTTAGCAGGACAGGTTCCACTCGGAACAGGCCTCGCCATGGTCGACCAAAGAAGTAGAGTGCACATGCTCAGCATCATATCCAGAGGTTGTCTTTGGGAAATAGATGTATTTTTGCTGCCAGCATTGCTGCAGAGGTTGAAGGGGTGGGGGCCCAGCCTGTCAGTGTCCAGACCATACGCCGCACACTGCATCAAATTGGTCTGCATAGCTGTCATCCCAGAAGAAAGCCTCTTCTAAAGATGATGCACAAGAAAGCTCGCAAACAGTTTGCTGAAGACAACCAGGTGAGGAGTACAAAGACAAGTGTGTCTTGCCTACAGTCAAGCATGGTGGTGGGACTGTCATGGTCTGGGGCTGCATGAGTGCTTCCGGCACTGGAGAGCTACAGTTCATTGAAGGAACCATGAATGCCAACATGCACTGTGACATACTGAAGCAGAGCATAATTCCCTCCCTTCGGAGACTGGGCCGCAGGGCAGTATTCCAAAATAACGACCCCAAACACACCTCCAAGACGACCACTGCCTTGCTAAAGAAGCTGAGGGTAAAGGTGATGGACTGGCCAAGCATGTCTCCAGACCTTAACCCATTTGAGCATCTGATCTGTGGGGCATCCTCAAACTGAAGGTGGAGGAGCTCAAAGTCTCTAACATCCACCAGCTCCGTGATGTCATGAAAGAGGACTCCAGTGCCAACCTGTGACGCTCTCGTGAACTCCATGCCCAAGAGGGTTAAGGCAGTGCTGGAAAATAATGGTGGCCACACAAAATATTGACACTTTGGTCCCAATTTGGGTATTTTCACTTAGGGGTGTACTGACTTTTGTTGCCAGCGTTTTAGACATTATTGGCTGTGTGTTGAGTTATTTTGAGGGGACAGCAAACTTACACTGTTATACAAGCTGTACACTCTCTACTTTACATTGTAGCAAAGTGTCATTTCTTCAGTGTTGTCACATGAAAAGATATAATAAAATATTTACAAAAATGTGAGGGGTGTACTCACTTTTGGGAGATACTATATATATACTTATACATCAAAGGTTCCCATAATTGTCACCTCACTTCATTTCCCTTTTTTATGTATATTGGGCCTGACCTGTGGCTATAGCAGGTTTCTCTGTTTAATGTAATATATGCAACTGGCAATATATTATTGCATTGTAATGCATGTACTGGAAACTAGAAATTATTCAAATAAAATTTGTGCATTGGAGATTTGATAATTTCAAAGAGTCCCTGTCACTAGAATAAAACATTTCACCAAAAATCTTACTGCAAGATTATATGTGCATTTAACATTATTTTGTATATGCAATTTACCTGTAAAGGCATCTCTTGTGTAGCCCCCCCCCCCCACAAAAGCCCTGAGATTGCTTCTGGATGCTTCCATTTTGGATGGTATGCCAGGAGCCCAACAGACTCAGAATTGTTGCTCAAGTAGCACTCTATAGCATTTACCTTCCCCTGTTACTGCATAAAAGGTTATGTAAGGAGTTAGGGGAAGGGAGTGAAGGAGCTAGGCCAGCACAGACAGTGATGAAACACTCCTAGAACAGGAGAGAGCTGTGACATGCAAGATGGAAGGGGGTTGTGATAGGAGATTGATTCTTCCCGGAGTTGTCAAGTATTATAGGATAGTTCAGATGCACATTGCAAGTGAATCAGAAATTGTTTATGGAGAGGAAAAACCCCACTAGTAAGCATTTCTGTGCTTTTATATGCATTTTTTAAGTTGGTGGCAGGGTCTCTATAACAAAACTGTCTTATGGCCCGTACACACGATCAGAAAATCGTGGGTAAGAAAAATACCGTTTTTGAATCAATCGTACGATAATCTGATCGTTAATACATAGCTTTCGGGGCCCGATTACAATGCATGCAAAATTATCCGATGGGACGAGCCTGAAAATGTTTTTCATACTATACAGATCGAACGGTTTTCGTTTAATCAGTACTGTTGTCATTCGAAAATACACTACAATACTTTCATCACTTCCAAATTTTATTCTGTCGTACGAGAATTTTCGTAACTTTAGTAAACTCTTTATTTTCGATATGAGACTAGCATGCAGAAAAAAAAAAACATGATTATTGGTCCAATAATCTCATTGTGTATACGAGGCATTAGGCTCTGGACCATGCTACACTCTCTCGGTCGATAGACAAATCTATAGAGTAGGCAATTGTTAGTCTCTGTCTTTTATTGATGTCTGTTTCCCTACTAGGGACATTTACCCCCTATTTGCCCTCGTGACCATTGTCTCTGGTACATTAAAGTCATTGTATAGTCTCGTTTTTTATTTTTTATTTTTTACCATAAAAATAACAAACATGTTATACTTACCTGCTCTGTTGCAGTGGTTTTGCACAGAGCAGCCCGGATCCTCCTCTTCTCAGGTCCCTCTTCTGTGATCCTATGGGGGGGCACCCGAGCCGAGTCACAGCTCCCTGTGTCCACTCAGACATGGAGCTGCGGCCCAGCCCCGCCTCCTCTCTCTCCTGATTGGCTGACTGACTTTGCACAGACAGCAGCAGGAGCCAATGCTGTGTCTCAGACAATCAGGAGGGAAAGTCTTGTAAGGCCGAGAGGCTTGTGGACATCAGCGAGGGGGCCCAGCTATGTATTAGGGGGGCTAAGGGGGCTTGCTGCACACAGAAGGCTTTTTATCTTCATGCATAATGCATGAAGATAAAAAACCTTCTGACTTTACAACCGTTTACAACCACTTTAAGTAATGAGAAATGCCATATAGTAGTTGTACAGGAACAGGGGAAAGGTGAATTCTTCAGATGCGATGACCTGTTTTATTGAGACCTGTCCAAGAGACTTTGC